>NW_024068433.1:0-151454 GCF_009389715.1 Phoenix dactylifera | reverse complement strand
TCAGCAAGATGAAGAAGATCAAACCTCCAACAAGAAATCAAGATCTTCCTAAGGAATTGAGGTATGCACATGGTCATCCAAGGGATCTAATCCTTGGGTGATCCTTCACAAGGGATAAGGACAAGATCCTCTTTAAGAAACACTAGTAATTATCTTGCATGTCGTTTCACAAATAGAACCTAAATCACTAGAAGAAGCCGAAAAAGATGAAAATTGGATAAATGCCATGCAAGAAGAATTAAACCAATTTGAAAGAAATCAAGTTTGGACTATAATGAAAAGACTCCCTAATGTTTCAATTATTAGGCACCAAATGGGTATATAGAAATAAACTAGATGAAGATGGAATAAAGTAATAATACAAAGCTAGGCTAGTAGCCAAAGGATATAATCAGGAGGAAGGGATAGATTTTGATGAAACTTTTGCTCCTGTTGCTAGGTTAGAGGCCTATTAGACTTCTTTTGGCATATGCATGCTTATGGATTTCCAAATCTATCAAATGGATGTAAAAGTGCCTTTTTAAATGGTTATATGATGGAGGAAGTTTTATGTAGGACAACCTCAGGTTTTGAGAACCACTTACATCCAGATTATGTTTTTAAATTGCATAAAGCATTGTATGGACTTAAGCAAGCCCCTAGGGCATGGTATGAAAGATTAAGTAATTTTCTAATTGAAATAGTTTAAGAGAGGGAAATGTAGACAAAACCCTCTTCATTAAAAGAAAAGGGAATGACTTATTGCTTGTGCAAATTTATGTGGATGATATAATTTTTGGTGCTACTAATGAATAGTCTTTGTCAAGAGTTTGCTAAGCTTATGCAGGGAGAATTTGAAATGAGCATGATGGGTGAGCTTAACTTCTTCCTTGGGCTACAAATAAAACAATCAGAGGAAGGCATCTTCATCAGTCAGTCCAAATATATCAAGGAAATGTTGGAAAAATTCAAGATGAAGGATGCAAAGGAAATCACACAAACCCATGGGCTCAAGTTTGCAAAGCTTGACAAAGAATGAAAAAGGTAAAAAGTAAGACTGCAAATTGTACAGAGGTGATAGGCTCTTTATTACCTTACAGCTAGTAGACCAGAATATATTATTCAGTGTTTGTATGTGTGCTAGATACCAAGCATGTCCTAAGGAATCACACACTTGCAAGCTGTTAAAAGAATTTTTCAGATATCTAGTAGGGACATCTAATGTAGGGCTTATGGTAATTCTAAACAATCTGACATAAATTTAATTGCTTATTCCGATGCTGATTTTGCCGGTGCAAACTCGACAGGAAAAAGCACTAGTGGGCACATGTCAATTCTTGGTGCTAATTTGGTTTCTTGGTTTAGCAAGAAACAGAATTCAGTTGCCTTATCCACAGCTGAGGCTGAGTACATTGCAGCTGGAAGTTGTTGTGCCCAAGTTCTTTGGATTAAGCAACAACTTGAAGACTTCGGTATCAAAATGGACAATATACCAATTAGATGTGATAATACAAGTGCAATTAATTTAACAAAAATCCTGTCCAACACTCAAAATCAAAACATATAGAAATTAGGCATCACTTATTAGGGATCATGTGCTGAAAAATGATGTGATGACTTGAATATGTATGTACTGAAAATCAATTGGCCGATATCTTTACAAAGCCCCTTTGTAAAGATAGGTTCAACTTTTTAAGGAATGCTTTGTGCTTTGTATGACCCCAGCAAATAAATTGAACTTGTATTGCAATGCTTTGCTACTCAAACTAGTATCCACCTCAAAGTCAACAAATAGCAAACCTAGTATCTATTAAGTGAAAGCGATGAATCTATCTAAGTTAAATGACGAACTGTTTGACTTTCCGGAGGATGGTTACCCTCCCTGGACTCTTCATTGAGATATTTTCAGAGCCTATTTCATAGGTATTCGAAATTTGGTCAAACATTCCTCATTTCAATATTAATAATTCAAAAATCATTGTCAAACTTTTATAGGGTGGTATTATTAAAGGGGAGGATCACAAAACAAACTCACTCTATTTCACCAAAAGAAATCATGTTGATTAGTGTGGTTAAATAAAATAAATGGGAAAAGATAGAAAGCATTCAGAAAATTTTCAGTGCCGGAGACGTCTCTGGCAAATCACAGAGAACGTCCCCCCGGCGAGACGTCTCGCGTTAGTCGTGGAGACGTCTCAGGGACCGAAGGAAAGTTTTTAAATTAGGTCGAAACAGCTCGAGCCGACCCGAGCCTATCCTCTTTCGTCCCAACAAAAACACAAAACCCTAGCTTCATTTTCTCTCCCACCACAAACCTAGCCTCTTTCTCTCCATTTCCCTAGGGTTTCCGAACTATGGCACTAAAAGAGCTAGGAGAACAGGTGGGAGGCGTCCTAGGGTAGCGACCGACGACGAGGAACGGGAAAGAGCTTTCCGTGCCGTCTCCCTCGGTTGCTCCGCCAACCACGACCCTTTCCTGTGCAAATCGCACAGTAACCACTGGTAGTACATGTGACTTCCAATTTCTAGATAGTGAGGGGTTCTCTATTGGAGAGAGACTCCGTGCCAAGGTGGGAATATTTTGTACCCTCAATACAATCAACCTATCCCGGCCTAGTTAGAGAGATGTTTAGCAACATGGGCTTAGGGGACTCGGGGTACACTGGATATGTCCGAGGGACATTGATAGAGATTAATGAGGATATCCTATCTAGTATATTGCAAATCCCTAAATACGGTGAGGCTCCGACCTCACATCCCAAAGGAAAATTGCCCTAAACCTAGTTTTAGGATGAGAGGACTGCGGCCCTCTTGATGTAGTTAACTCCCAAGACCTAAATGCCTAGATGAGACTGCTTTTGAGTATTGTCAACCAGGTCTTGTTTTCCAAAAACGTCGCTTCGATTTTTTTCGGAGCGAGATTTAGTCATCATGCACCACACATCCTACTAGAAATTCCCCTAAACCTTTCTAGACTTATGTTGAACTACAATTTCCATATGTCATAGGTATTCTAGGCTTAGCATACCATATGGGATGATCTTTACCCCTACTGTTTCAAACATTTCAAAGTTCCCATTCCAGAAAATGAGCCTGCAAAACTTTGAGAACACCGACTACTATAATGAAAGCACAATGCGTAGAATGGGCGTTTCACAAAGGTAGATGGGTTCTTGGGTTAAGGTACCTAAAAGAAAATCTCAAACCCTAGAGCCTGAGATTCCCACATCAGGAGCTGACCACCACTCTCCTCCACATAGTCATATGGCCTTCCCTGATGTACCCTCTCCAGCTCAGCTGGACCTTCCACCTCTATGCCTCCTCCTCCTCCTCCAGTCAGTGGATCCCTCTCCCTATCAGATGAACAGATGCATGTTGGGAAACGCCGCCATGCCGCTGATATTTCAAAAAAAATTCAGATGGCAGCGGAATCGGCATAAGCGGGATCGACGTTCATCACATGAACGTTGTTTCATGAACCGTTCGTAGTTAGATAAGAATTAAAACTTTTAAATACATTTAGAAGATCAGATCTTCACCTTGTGCGGGTAGATGATCACCGCAAACTGAAGTTCGTGGTCTAGGATGAAGGTTCGCTTGAAGCCGTTCAAATGTCCGGCCTCTACGGGTATCCACACGAAGCAGTGATCCGATCAAAGCTCTCTTATCTTTCCGGGTGCTAGCTCCCTTGCAAAGACTTCTTTTGATGGCTGATTCCTCTCTTTCAATCAACCCTTGATTGTGCTTGAGAGGAGGAAGAAGAAGGATGAAGAAGAGGAAGAAGAAGAATCCCCACGCAGCCTTCTTTCTTTTCCCTGCGTTGGAAGGAAGAAGGGAGGAAGAGGATGCCGCCAACACCTTTGGCTTTTCTTCCTTGCTTGCGGCTGAACCAAGAGGAGAGGAGAGGGAGGCGTACGGCAAGGAGGAAGAGGACTTCTTCTATGCCCTAGGTGCCGCCCAAGTCTCTTTTTAAGACATGTGGAGCTCCTAACATTTAGGAGTTCTTGATGTTTTCCTAAGAGGGGGCGCCGTCTCTTCTCCCTTCTCCACGTGGAAAGGGGAGGGGCTATCCCCTCCTCATGGTAAACCCTAATCCATATTAGGTAGGGATTGAATGCCCTAATGTGGTCAAGCCCTAATCCAATTAGGCTTAGCCCAAGGGTGAACCAATTTGGATCCAATCTAGGTAAGTCCTAATCCAATTAGAACTTAAATCAATTTTGACTCAATTGAACTCTTCAATCCTAATCCAATTAGGAGTCTTATTGATTCATTAGATTAATAATTAATTGTGACTTAAGAAACCCTAATCCAAATTAGGACATATATAATTTTAGTCCTAATCCAATTAGGACTCTATTTGAATCCGAAGTCCTAATCCATTAGGACTCTAGGAATCCTACTCCAAGTAGGAATCCAATTTTGATTCAAAACTCCTAATCTCATTAGGATTGCAGGAATCCTATTCCAAGTAGGAATCCCAGTCCTACTCCAACTAGGATTCCCAGTCCTAATCCAATTAGGACTCTAGGAATCCTACTCGAAGTAGGACTCTTGTTTCAAGTCCAATTAATTAATTCCCTTTGTTCCTTCTTCAACTTATCAATCGAATTGATTACTTGTGATTCATAATCACTTTTCAACCATCGGATCGGTCAATACTTCTAGTGTGTGTGACCCCATAGGTTCTATTCTGACTGGTAGTGAGATATATTGTGATCTCTATCACTATATCATTGAAAACTCCTTTCAATGGGTTGGAACGATTCCAACTCAACTCATTAGGGTTTATCGATCATCGAGATAATCCCTGTGAGTCCCACCATCCACCAGTGACACCTAGCAGCATGTAGTGGCTACCCAGCAGAATGGAATGATGAACCTCTAGGTGCAGTTAACATGTGATACAGTCCTACTATCGTGGATCCCTACAGGACGGAGGTCATGGACAACTCGTCAAACCCATCGTCTGTCATATGTCAAATTTATTCGACTCGAGTTCGATAGTGGAAAACTCTTTCTCCACTTATATTACTGCCCTGGCCAAGGTCTTAGAACTCAGTCTAACAAATCACATAGGATCACTCCTCTTCTATCAAGGTCGATAGATTCCTTAGTAGGTGCATACCCTACTCCTACAGTGAAACTCTACTGCAGCCAATCTACATTGCATGGACCCATATGGCTAGAGACCATGTATGTGTGCAGTCAAACTACAATAACCTCACTGTGAGTAGCCGAAGCACCGTAGGTCAAAGGACCAGTCACACTACTGCAACATCAAGCAAGTGACTGATGAGTGGATAGACATCCAAGTGACTTCTTGTCTTGGTCACGCTCAGTACCCTTGTTCTCTAACAAGCACCTGCACTATCACTTCAGTGTCCCTACACTGTGGACTCAGTCTCGTCCATCCAGAAGGAAAGTGATCTGTGCACTGATCGGGATCGATCACCGTCCTCGTGATGATCCCATTGATCAGGAGCATTAGAAATTAATCACCAATGATACATGGCTCAAATTCTCAACTCTTGAGAATATGTATCATCATCTTATTAAATTTCTTGACGATTCATAGTCACATAAATAATATGAATGAAAAGATGCCTTTTATTTATTCAATAATGAATAGTCAAGTACAAGAATTATGTCCCTAGAACTAACAATGTGTCAGCCAGATTGGCTTCTAGGCATACATCTAACAATCTCCCACTTGCACTAAAGCCAATCAGTCATATATCTAAGCCCCATCTTCTCAAGGTGGGCTTCAGTCTTTTGCTGACTTAGCTGCTTAGTGAACGGGTCTGCCACGTTATCCGCGGAGTCTACTCTCTGCACCTCTACATATTCTTCTCAACATAGTCGCGTATGAGATGAAGCGCCGCTCTATGTGCTTGGACTCTGATGAGACCTCGCTCCTTAGCAAGGGCTATGGGCCATTATTATCGCAGTAGAGTGTAATGGCATCTGATGTCATCACGTTCAACTCTGCAATGAATTTTTTGAAACCAGAAGCTTCCTTAGCAGCTTCAGAGGCGGCGATGTATTCAGCTTCCATAGTAAGAATCAGCAATGATCGGTTGTTTAGAACTCTTCCAATTACCCGTACCCACCATTGCACCAAGAAACATATCCAGATGTTGACTTCTATCAATCGACATCAGTCATGAAGTCTGAATCTGTGTATCCTTCTACCTTTAACTCTGATGATCCTCCAAAAACCCAAGAATAAATCTTTAGTTCTTCTCAAGTACTTAAGAATATTCTTCACAGCTGTCCAGTGTTCTTCCACTGGATTCGACTGATATCTGCTTGTGACACTCACAGCAAGAGCTATATCAGGTCGTGTACATAGCATGGCATACATGAGGCTTCCTATTGCCGATGCATAGGGAATCTTGCTCATGCGTTGAATCTCTTCAGATGTGTTGGGGCACATCTCTTGGAGAGATGAATTCCATGCCTAAGGGGTAAGAGACCCCTCTTGAGTTTTCCATGCTGAACCTCTTCAGCACCTTCCTCTATGTACATCTTCTGTGAAAGGCCAAGTAATCCTTTTTAGATCTATCTCTATAGATCTTTATTCCCAAAAATATAAGATGCTTCCCCAAAGGTCTTTCCATGGAGAATTCTTTTGACAACCAGACCTTGACCGAGGTTAGCATGGGAATATCATTCCCTATCAGCAGGATGTCGTCCACGTACAGTATGAGAAATACGACAGCGCTCCCACTAACCCTTTTGTAACACACGGTTTCCTCTTCGTTTTTGATGAAATCAAACGTTTTGATTGCATCATCGAAACGGAGTGTTCCAACTTCGAGATGCTTGCTTTAGTCCATAGATGGACCTTTGCAGCTTGCAGACCTTGTGATCTCCATCACTGGAAGTGAACACCAAAGGCTGTTCCATATAGATATCTTCATCAAGATATCCATTCAGGAAAGCATTTTCACATCCATCTGCCAGATTTCATAATCATGAAATGCTGCAATGGCAAGCAATGTTTCGAATGGATTTTAGCATGGCTACAGGTGAAAAGGTCTCCTGATAGTCAATGCCTTCGGCTGACTATACCCTTTCGCCACAAGCCTTGCCTTATAGGTCTCTACCTCTCCATCCACCTATCTTTCTTTTGTAGATCCATTTGCATCCAATAGGTACAATACCTTCTGGTGGGTCTACTAAGGTCCAGACTTGGTTGGAATGCATGGAGTCTAACTCTTGACTTCATAGGTTCACCATTTTCGGAATCGATATCAGATATCGCCTCGTTGTAGTTTTGGGATCCTGTTGTGATCCCTATCTCCCACTAGGAAACATTTCCTCGGTATCCTCTTCTATTATACCTAAGTATCTATCGAGAGGATGGGAGACCCTACTAGATCTACGAGGTGGTCGAGGGACATCGTGTACTGGCTCTGTATGATGGGTTTCATAGGATCCATGACTCGTTGCTTTTCAGAGACTTTCTCTTCAAGCTCAGTTTTCCCTCCCACTGCCTCTATCAAAGGATAAACTGATTTTCCAAGAAGATGGCATGACGGCTCACAAACACATTGTGATCCTCTGAGATGTAAAAATTGTATCCTAATGACTCTTTAGGATATCCTATAAAACGAGCACTATGGTCCTAGCCTCTAACTGTCCTGCCTGTAGTCTCTTGACGTGGGCCGGACATCCCCAAATCTTGAGATGACCAAGACTTGGTTTCTTACCATGCCATATCTCCATACGGTGTGGTAGGAACGGATTTAGAGGGAACTCTATTCAGTAGTAATATATGCGGTAAGTAAGGGCAATCTCCCCAAAGAAACATAGGTAAATCAGTGAAGCTCATCATGGACCTGACCATATCCAATAGGTCCGATTCTCCTCTCTGACACCCCGTTGAGTTGAGGTGTACCTGGAGGTTCACTATGAGACTATGCCGTTTTTTCTTGAGATAGTTCCGGAATTTTCCACTAAGGTATTCTCCTCCTCGATCTGATCGAAGAGCCTTGAGAGGTTTTCCAGTTTGTTTTCTACTTCATTCTTGAACTCTTTGAACTTTTCAAAGATACAGACTTGTGTCTCATAAGATACACATACCCATACCGTGAATAATCATCGGTAACGTAATGAAGTAAGAATAACGTTTCCTGGCTAGCACATCGAATGGGCCACATACATCTGTATTTACTAGGGTAAGTATTTCAGTTGCTCCTCTCCCCATGTCCTTACAAAGGGCAGTCTAGCCATTTTTTCCTTGAAGACAGGACTCGCAAAACTGGATATGACTCGGAAGTCAATGAGCCGAGAAGCCCATCTTTATCCATTTTGTTCATCCTATCCCTCCAATATGGCCAAGTCTGAGGTGCCACAAATATTTTTGGTTTATCTCATCTCTGGATCTTTTAGATCCTTTGGCACTCACTTCTTGCTCGGTAATATTCACAGATACATCCATATGTAAATGATATAGACTGTCGATCATGAAACCACGTGCAACTATTTTATTTCTGAAATAAATAGAACAGCAATCTTTGTCAAATGTAAAAACATGACCTTCCTGTGCTAGACATGAAACAGAAATCAAATTTCTGCTAGCAGCAGGTACATAATAGCAGTCTCTAAGTAATAAACTAAATCCAGATGGTAGTCGCAGATGGTAGGTGCCCACAGCCACAGCAGCAACTTTTGCCCCGTTGCCAACCCGAAGGGTTACCGCACCTTCCGCCAGCCTTCTACTTTTCTTTAGACCCTGCATGGTAGTGCACAAATGAGCACTAGAACCAGAATCTATAACCCAACTAGAAGTAGAAGAAACCGTTAGATTAGTTTCAATAATGAGCAAGT
The DNA here is from genome assembly GCF_009389715.1 of Phoenix dactylifera. Classification (NCBI taxonomy): domain Eukaryota; kingdom Viridiplantae; phylum Streptophyta; class Magnoliopsida; order Arecales; family Arecaceae; genus Phoenix; species Phoenix dactylifera. The sequence goes on along the minus strand of NW_024068433.1, from coordinate 142,637 downwards.
CTATACCTTCTGAAGGTATGTCACCTTTCTTGTTCTTCAGGCTCTCGAGGTATGAAAGGACAGTTTCTCTTCCAGTGGCCGTCGACATTGCAGTGGAAACATTTTCCTTTATCGTATAGCTTTTTTCTTTTGAACTTCCTTCTTTGGTTTCTTGTCCTTTTTCTGCTTCTTAGCAGGCTTCTTTTTCTTCCAAGGTAGACTTTCTCTTGGAACCAGAAGTCAACTCAGCAGCAAGGACATTGCCCCTTGAACCTTTCAAGGCTCCCTCAGCAGTTACCAACATGTTTATTAGTTCAGTCTTAGTGCATTCAATCTTATTCATGTGGTAGTTTACTATAAACTGACCAATGAATCAGGAAGTGACTGTAGGATCAAATCCACTTGTAATTCCTTGTGCATGTCCATACCGAGCTTCTCAAGCTCCTCCAGATCCTTGATCATAGTCAGACCGTGATTATGGACAGACTGCCCCTCGCGCATCTTTGTTTTGAAAAGCCTCTTGGACACTTCAAAAACGAGCTGTGCGACTCCTGCTCCACCATACAACTCTTGCAGGTGTGCCAGTATGTCCTAGCAGTCTTCATATTTTCATGCTGGCATTGGAGTTCATTTGACATGGATGCCATCATATAGCATTTTACTCTAATGTCATCAATCCAACCACTTTTATGCATCTCACGCTGAACATCAGTTAGACGTGTTGGTAGTATGGGGATATCTGAATCGAGTATGTAGCCTATTTTCTCACAGTCCAAAACAATTTTGAGGTTTCTAAGCCAGTCTTTGTAATTGTTTCCGGTCAGTCGGTTGGTCTCAAGAATACGGGTCAAAAGGTTTAAAGCTGACATTGTATCTGCAGAGAGTAAAGATTCTAGTTTAGACTTTTGTACTTGATCCTAATCTGTTCTAGGGTCTTTTAGAATAAATGTAACTCCCACTATTTCTCGAATCCCTCACACTCCTCTGGTAGGAAAACGGAAATCCCACACGACTAGGGTTTCTAGTGGGTACTCCGCGGTCCCACCAATTTACATGCCACCTCACCTAACAGTTATTGGTGACACATAGATTGATGAATGTACAACTCTTGTACAATGCTTCTCAAGCATGTTGCAGTGTAACTTGGTCTCTAAGCCATGAAAACCTCACCTAACAGTTATTGGTCCCATTTCTTAGTTAAGTCAGACCCACGTATAACCGTAGGAATAAAGTCGTCATTGGGTCCTCACTTAACAGTTATTGGTGCCCAACCCCACCTTTACCCTACAACATCTCATGTCTATAGAGAGGTCCAGCCCCCCGATGCAACTTGACCACTGTGTCCAGCCGAGACAAATCAACATCAGAAAGGCCTTAGCAGCTCTACTACAGTGGAAGACCTATTGACTTAATATTGGTTAATCAGGTCTTAGTGTTTGCAACTTGAGCTCTTCATAAGAGGTAATCGAACAATTGGCCAGGTAAGCAGGTGGGAGGCTCCCCTTACTCAGAGAGTAAGGTCCTAATTAAGTAACCACCTTTCATGCTTTCCTAGACACCAATTAGATCAATTAATCTAATATGACTTGCTCATGTCGGTTCACTCTCGACTTGATTGAGGAGGTTTTGATTTAGGTCTCAATTGGGTTTGCTACATCACATGTAAACCTATCTACCCGACTCACATTCACATCACATGCAAACGGCACATTGCAGGCAGTTATAATCGCAGCAATAATTAAAGCTAAACTTTAAATAGGTGATGATCATGGATTCTAGTTAGGTCATATTACAAGCACATGCACGTCAATCGATCAACTGGTCTTCAACTCTTGAATTGGTTCCAAGCCTCCTTGATTCCGATCCTTGATCAACTCTTGATCCAATCGCCATCAACCGCTTAGATCACCTGTTCATCTCATGCCTAGTCTTCAACTTGATCGTTGACGTACATCACATCACACAAATACAACCAGATTGTAAAATAAAAATAAAAATAAATTACATCTCCTTTTAGGAGGCACGCAGGCCTCTCAAAACATCAAATAAGATGCATGCAAGCATCTGAAAAATTACATGACATTGCAGATCACATCGCAGGTCATTACATTTGATACCAAAAGGGTTAGAATCCTATGATCATCACCATATGCAACAATTATAATTTTCAGATCTGAAAACTAACTGATTATATCATGACATAGGTTGCTGATCATGCTAATCATGATTCTAAATTTTGTAATCTCATTAACAACGCAATTAGAATCATCATTTTATCACATAAAAATCAGCATGCAAAAATCAGCACCCCTGAAAAATCTGCATGCAGAAATTTTCAGCATGCATGATCATTCAATTTTCAGATCTAATAAGCCTTTAGATAATTAATTCTTACCTTAATCTACGAAACCTAGGCTCTGATACCACTGTTGGGAACCCGCCCATGCCGCTGATATTTCAAAAAAATTCAGATGGCAGCGGAATCGGCATAAGCGGGATCGACGTTCATCGCATGAACGTTGTTTCATGAACCGTTCGTAGTTAGATAAGAATTAAAACTTTTAAATACATTAGAAGATCAGATCTTCACCTTGTGCGGGTAGATGATCACCGCAAACTGAAGTTTGTGGTCTAGGATGAAGGTTCGCTTGAAGCCGTTCAAGTGTCCGGCCTCTACAGGTATCCACACGAAGCAGTGATCCGATCAAAGCTCTCTTGTCTTCCCGGGGTGCTAGCTCCCTTGCAAAGACTTCTTTTGATGGCTGATCTCCTCTCTTTCAATCAACCCTTGATTGTGCTTGAGAGGAGGAAGAAGAAGGATGAAGAAGAGGAAGAAGAAGAATCCCCACGCAGCCTTCTTTCTTTTCCCTGCGTTGGAAGGAAGAAGGGAGGAAGAGGGTGCCGCCAACACCTTTGGCTTTTATCTTCCTTGCTTGCGGCTGAACCAAGAGGAGAGGAGAGGGAGGCGTACGGCAAGGAGGAAGAGGACTTCTTCTATGCCCTAGGTGCCGCCCACAAGTCCCTTTTTATAGACATGTGGAGCTCGTAACATTTAGGAGTTCTTGATGTCTTTCCTAAGGGGGGCGCCGTCTCTTCTCCCTTCTCCACGTGGAAAGGGGAGGGGCTTATCCCCTTCCTCATGGTAAACCCTAATCCATATTAGGTAGGGATTGGAATGCCCTAATGTGGTCAAGCCCTAATCCAATTAGGCTTAGCCCAAGGGTGAACCAATTTGGATCCAATCTAGGTAAGTCCTAATCCAATTAGAACTTAAATCAATTTTGACTCAAATGAACTCTTCAATCCTAATCCAATTAGGAGTCTTATTGATTCATTAGATTAATAATTAATTGTGACTTAAGAAATCCTAATCCAAATTAGGACATATATAATTTTAGTCCTAATCCAATTAGGACTCTATTTGAATCCGAAGTCCTAATCCGATTAGGACTCTAGGAATCCTACTCCAAGTAGGAATCCAATTTTGATTCAAAACTCCTAATCTCATTAAGATTGCAGGAATCCTATTCCAAGTAGGAATCCCAGTCCTACTCCAACTAGGATTTCCAATCCTAATCCAATTAGGACTCTAGGAATCCTACTCGAAGTAGGACTCTTGTTTCAAGTCCAATTAATTAATTCCCTTTGTTCCTTCTTCAACTGAATATCAATCGAATTGATTACTTGTGATTCATAATCACTTTTCAACCATCGGATCGGTCAATACTTCTAGTGTGTGTGACCCCATAGGTTCTATTCTGACTGGTAGTGAGATATATTGTGATCTCTATCACTATATCATTGAAAACTCCTTTCAATGGGTTGGAACGATTCCAACTCAACTCATTAGGATTTATCGATCATCGAGATAATCCCTGTGAGTCCCACCATCCACCAGTGACACCTAGCAGCATGTAGTGGCTACCCAGCAGAATGGAATGTTGAACCTCTAGGTGCAGTTAACATGTGATACAGTCCTACTATCGTGGATCCCTATAGGACGGAGGTCATGGACAACTCGTCAAACCCCATCGTCTGTCATATGTCAAAATTTATTCGACTCGAGTTCGATAGTGGAAAACTCTTTCTCCACTTATATTACTGCCCTGGCCAAGGTCTTAGAACTCGGTCTAACAAATCACATAGGATCACTCCTCTTCTATCAAGGTCGATAGATTCCTTGTAGGTGCATACCCTACTCCTACAGTGAACCTACTGTAGCCAATCTACACTGCATGGACCCATATGGCTAGAGACCATGTATGTGTGCAGTCAAACTACAATAACCTCACTGTGAGTAGCCGAAGCACCGCAGGTCAAAGGACCAGTCACACTACTGCAACATCAAGCAAGTCACTGACGAGTGGATAGACATCCAAGTTACTTCTTGTCTTGGTCACGCTCAGTACCCTTATTCTCTAACAAGCACCTGCACTATCACTTCAGTGTCCCTACACTGTGGACTCAAGTCTCGTCCATCTAGAAGGAAAGTGATCTGTGCACTGATCGGATCGATCACCGTCCTCGTGATGATCCATTGATCAGGAGCATTTAGAAATTAATCACCAATGATACATGGCTCAAATTCTCAACTCTTGAGAATATGTATCATCATCTTATTAATTTTTTGGACGATTCATAGACACATAAATAATATGAATGAAAAGATGCCTTTTATTTATTCAATAATAAATAGTCAAGTACAAAATTATGTCCCTAGAATTAACAATGTGTCAGCCAGATTGGCTTCTAGGGCATACATCTAACAATGCACACACTAGCATCTGTGATATGCCAGCAGATGAGGGAGGAAATGAGATCGATGATCACTGCTGAGTTGGCCCCCATCCGAACCTCACATGAAGCGCTTCTACAAGAATTGAAGGAAGTCAAAACTCAGGTAGAAGCTACAGCATCAGAGTTGGTTCATGTGAGCACCATCCAAACTATAAGATCAATTGAGCTACAGGAGAAATTGAAGATCATATCAGATGGTCTTCAAGAGTTGACAAGCCCTGAAGGCAGTATAGGCACCGTGGCTGCCCAACTTAGAGGAAAAATTGAAAGGGCGAGTCTTGAGTTTGAAGCACTAGTAGCAGCCTTCCATCAATCTCAGGGAGATCTGTTTAAGACTCTACTAGATTCAATAAATGCATTTATAGAGGCAGCGGCTAGGGCTATTGAGCAACGTCGCCGATGAGGGACATTTTGTAAACATCAAGGGTTCTTCTTTTTGTAAACCCTAGGCTCATTTTGAAACTTCTTTTGTATAAGGAATCAATACTTGTAATGATTTCCTTTTTTTTTAATTTTTTAATGACTTCAAATGATTGCAATGATATATGACAATACTTGTCATACAATTTCTTTTGAAACCTTGTGTATGTTTCAAATTCTGTGGAGTCATACTTTGTGTATGTGATTCTGTGATGTGCCATTAAAATCTCATAACATACATTAAGTGTTCAAATTTGACACAACTTATCAATGCATATGAAATAGGGGGAGCACAACTACTTTTAAAAAAAAGTCTGAAATGAATTCATTAATAGAAATAACTTGGACAGAGGGAGCATAACTTGAATATCCTTGAGTGATTCATGGTAACATGCTGAATTCCACTAGGAATTGTGTTTTAAGTACCTAAGGATAATTTGTCCCCTTCATTGTTGATGACAAAAAGGGGGAGTAGATATATAGAACCTATATATGGAGTATATGGAGTAAAACCTAAATATGGAATGCAAAATTTACACTCATACTTAAAAGTTGAATTAGAAAAGATAAAATTGAAGAATATTGGCTTTAAGATAATTGCCCTTCTGGAAAAGAAAGAGGGAGTCAAAAAGTACTTAGCTTTCAATTGTCTTTAGCATCAATATTTCAGTAATTTACAATTTAACTTGATTCAAATTCAGTTGATATACCAAAATTGCTCAAGAGCTACTAAGACCAATACTTATGCATAAGGGAAGAACTGAAAGTTGACTATTTTGAATTATGCACACTGTATCTAGCTCTAACCAAAACACTATACTTGTACATCTGATCAAATACTGTGTATATGTTTAAATTTCGAATTTTGCATATACTCAGTGTTTTGTCATCATCAAAAAGGGGGAGATTGTTGACCCACTAATGGATTTTGATGAATACAAAACACTAGAGTATAATTCCCTTTATCTTAACAATTTAATTGAGGATTTCATGTGCTTAATTAAGAATATTGTTAAGAAATGTCTAGGCAAGTTCCCATATTTTTCAAGGATTTATTGAAGAATTTTTGAGATGAAGAAAATAGATCAGGGACAGCCGAGACGTCTCCGGGTTGTCTCAGAGACGTCTCTGGCACGAACAGGCAGAATTGGCACGTCTGGAGACGTCCCCGGCACCTGGCGAGGCGTCTCGCAGGGTCGGAGTCGACTCCCGACACTGCGGAGTCGACTCTCTCAGAGGCGGCAGAAAGGCCGATTTCAAGGGATGCGCGCGAGTCGTCTCCAAAGGACGCGGAGTAGTCCCCACAAGTAAAAAGCAGACTTCCGGAGTCGTCCCCGAGGTACCGGAGTCGACTCTCTCAGGGTATTCTAGAGGATATATTTTTTGTTGACAGAACTGCCGAGACGTCCCCGAAGTAGCGGAGTCGACTCTCTCAGAGAATTCCAGAAGACTTGTTTTTCGGAGATAAATCAGCGGAGTCGTCCCCAAGACAGCAGAGTCGTCCCCATGCAAAAAGCATAAACATCCCGAGACGTCCCCGTAAAGTGCCGAGGCGACTCTCTCAGAAAAACAGAAAAACAAGGATTCAAACTGTTCATCCTCAGAGTCATCCCCGTAAAGCACCGAGTCGACTCCCAACATCGTCAAAAGTAATTTCATACAGCCGAGACGTCTCGCGTTGAAGCGGAGACGTCTCCGGAGCGCCTGGGACGCGACTGACACACTTTTACAGGTTTGTTTGAATTTCAAACTTCCATATCTTTGTGTCTAACGGATCTATTTGCTTTTTGGGCTATAAAAGGGAGCTCTTAAGTGCCTTCCAACAACTTCTCACCAACCCAACACAAGATCATTCAAGAGAGAAGAAAGAAAAGGAGCTTTAAGGGAGTTAGAGCTTTCAAGAGAAGAAATCAAGTGCATCCAAGCTTTCCCATCTGATTTCGTGCTCAACTACTCTCTCCCACTCGGCATTCAAAGCTCACGTTCAAGCCAACGCGATCCACATCGAAAGAACCATCATTTTCCACGCTTCCAACGGCTCAAAGGGTTCTTCCGGGTTTTATTATTTCTCATTGTTATATTTGCTTCTTAAGAGCTTTCAAATCTTTTGTAAAACATTGATTATTGTGCTTGTTCCGGTCAAGAGACTTGGAACAAGGGATAGGCGTCCCAAGCCTAGGTTAAATTGGGGGTTGTAGGGTTCGTTGTTAGCCCGGTGTAAAACAACGAGTTGGGTAGTGCACTCGCAAAACTACCGGACTGTAGTCGCGGATTATAGTGAAATTTCCAAAGGTATTTGGAGAGTGGATGTAGGAGCAGTGGAAGCTCCGAACCACTATAAATCGTTGTGTTTGCGATTGACTGTGCGTATGGCTTTAACTTTACTTTAGCACATACACTTGTGTGTGTTTGTTTTAATTAGTCAAAAAGTTTTAAAACACCCAATTCACCCCCCTCTTGGGTGACCATCTCTGGGCAACAAAAGAGTTCCAAACAACCGATCATTGCTGATTTTACCATGGAAGCTAAGTATATTGCCGCCTGTGAAGCTGCAAAGGAAACCTTCTGGTTCAAAAAATTCATTGTAGAGCTAGATGTAATTGTTAGATGTATGCCCTAGAAGCCAATCTGGCTGACACATTGTTAATTCTAGGGACATAATTTTGTACTTGACTATTTATTATTGAATAAATAAAAGGCATCTTTTCATTCATATTATTTATGTGTCTATGAATCGTCCAAGAAATTAATAAGATGATGATACATATTCTCAAGAGTTGAGAATTTGAGCCATGTATCATTGGTGACTAATTTCTAAATGCTCCTGATCAATGGATCATCACGAGGATGGTGATCGATCCGATCAGTGCACAGATCACTTTCCTTCTGGATGGACGAGAGTTGAGTCCACAGTGTAGGGACACTGAAGTGATAGTGCAGGTGCTTGTTAGAGAACAAGGGTACTGAGCGTGACCAAGACAAGAAGTCACTTGGATGTCTATCCACTCGTCAGTGACTTGCTTGATGTTGCAGTAGTGTGACGGGTCCTTTGACCTGCGGTGCTTCGGCTACTCACAGTGAGGTTATTGTAGTTTGACTGCACACATACATGGTCTCTAGCCATATGGTCCATGCAGTGTAGATTGGCTGCAGTAGGTTCACTGTAGGAGTAGGGTATGCACCTACAAGGAATCTATCGACCTTGATAGAGGAGGAGTGATCCTATGTGATTTGTTAGACTGAGTTCTAAAACCTTGGTCAGGGCAGTAATATAAAGTGGAGAAAAAGTTTTCCACTATCGAAAGTAATATAAAGTGAAGAAAGAGTTTTCCACTATCGAACTCGAGTCGAATAAATTTTGACATATGACAGACGATGGGGTTTGACGAGTTGTCCATGACCTCCGTCCTGTAGGGATCCACGATAGTAGGACTGTATCACATGGTAACTGCACCTAGAGGTTCATCTTTTTATTCTACTGGGTAGCCACTACATGCTGCTAGGTGTCACTGGTGGATGGTGGGACTCACAGGGATTATCTCGATGATCGATAAACCCTAATGAGTTGAGTTGGAATCGTTCCAACCCATTGAAAGGAGTTTTCAATGATATAGTGATAGAGATCACAATATATCTCACTACCAGTCAGAGTAGAACCTATGGGGTCACACACACTAGAAGTATTGACCGATCCGATGGTTGAAAAGTGATTATGAATCACAAGTAATCAATTCGATTGATATTCAGTTGAAGAAGGAACAAAGGGAATTAATTAATTGGACTTGAAACAAGAGTCCTACTTCGAGTAGGATTCCTAGAGTCCTAATTGGATTAGGACTGGGAATCCTAGTTGGAGTAGGACTGGGATTCCTACTTGGAATAGGATTCCTGCAATCCTAATGAGATTAGGAGTTTTGAATCAAAATTGGATTCCTACTTGGAGTAGGATTCCTAGAGTCCTAATCGGATTAGGACCTCGGATTCAAATAGAGTCCTAATTGGATTAGGACTAAAATTATATATGTCCTAATTTGGATTAGGATTTCTTAAGTCACAATTAATTATTAATCTAATGAATCAATAAGACTCCTAATTGGATTAGGATTGAAGAGTTCAATTGAGTCAAAATTGATTTAAGTTCTAATTGGATTAGGACTTACCTAGATTGGATCCAAATTGGTTCACCCTTGGGCTAAGCCTAATTGGATTAGGGCTTGACCATATTAGGGCATTCCAATCCCTACCTAATATGGATTAGGGTTTACCATGAGGAAGGGGATAAGCCCCTCCCCTTTCCACGTGGAGAAGGGAGAAGAGACGGCGCCCCCTCTTAGGAAAGACATCAAGAACTCCTAAATGTTAGGAGCTCCACATGTCTATAAAAAGGGACTTGTGGGCGGCACCTAGGGCATTGATGAAGTCCTCTTCCTCCTTGCCGTATGCCTCCCTCTCCTCTCCTCTTGGTTCAGCCGCAAGCAAGGAAGATAAAAGCCAAAGGTGTTGGCGGCATCCTCTTCCTCCCTTCTTCCTTCCAACGCAGGGAAAAGAAAGAAGGCTGCGTGGGGATTCTTCTTCTTCCTCTTCTTCATCCTTCTTCTTCCTCCTCTCAAGCACAATCAAGGGTTGATTGAAAGAGAGGAAATCAGCCATCAAAAGAAGTCTTTGCAAGGGAGCTAGCACCCCGGGAAGACAAGAGAGCTTTGATCGGATCACTGCTTCGTGTGAATACCCGTAGAGGCCGGACACTTGAACGGCTTCAAGCAAACCTTCATCCTAGACCACGAACTTCAGTTTGCGGTGATCATCTACCCGCACAAGGTGAAGATCTGATCTTCCTAAAGGTTTAAAAAGTTTTAATTCTTATCTAACTACGAATGATTCATGAAACAACGTTCATGCGATGAACGTCGATCCCGCTTATGCCGATTCCGCTGCCATCTGAATTTTTTTGAAATATCAGCGGCATGGGCGGGTTCCCAACAGTGGTATCAGAGCCTAGGCTTCGTAGATTAAGGTAAGAATTAATTATCTAAAGGCTTATTAGATCTGAAAATTGAATGATCATGCATGCTGAAAATTTCTGCATGCAGATTTTTCAGGGGTGCTGATTTTTGCATGCTGATTTTTATGTGATAAAATGATGATTCTAATTGCATTGTTAATGAGATTACAAAGTTTAGAATCATGATTAGCATGATCAGCAACCTATGTCATGATATAATCAGTTAGTTTTCAGATCTGAAAAAAAAATTTGTTGCATATGGTGATGATCATAGGATTCAAACCCTTTTGGTATCAAATGTAATGACCTGCGATGTGATCTGCAATGTCATGTAATTTTTCAGATGCTTGCACGCATCTTATTTGATGTTTTGAGAGGCCTGCGTGCCTCCTAAAAGGAGATGTAATTTATTTTTATTTTTATTTTACAATCTGGTTGTATTTGTGTGATGTGATGTACGTCAACGATCAAGTTGAAGACTAGGCATGAGATGAACAGGTGATCTAAGCGGTTGATGCCGATTGGATCAAGAGTTGATCAAGGATCGGATCAAGGAGGCTTGGAACCAATTCAAGATTTGAAGACCAGTTGATCGATTGACGTGCATGTGCTTGTAATACGACCTAACTAGAATCCATGATCATCACCTATTTAAAGTTTAGCTTTAATTATTGCTGCGATTATAACTGCCTGCAATGTGCCGTTTGCATGTGATGTGAATAAGAGTCGGGTAGATAGATTTACATGTGATGTAGCAAACCCAATTGAGACCTAAATTAAAATCTCCTCAATCAAGTCGAGAGTGAACCGACATGAGCAAGTCATATTAGATTAATTGATCTAATTGGTGTCTAGGAAAGCATGAAAGGTGGTTACTTAATTAGGACCTTACTCTCTGAGTAAGGGGAGCCTCCCACCTGCTTACCTGGCCAATTGTTCGATTACCTCTTATGAAGAGCTCAAGTTGCAAACACTAAGACCTGATTAACCAATATTAAGTCAATAGGTCTTCCACTGTAGTAGAGCTGCTAAGGCCTTTCTGATGTTGATTTGTCTCGGCTGGACACAGTGGTCAAGTTGCATCGGGGGGCTGGACCTCTCTATAGACATGAGATGTTGTAGGGTAAAGATGGGGTTGGGCACCAATAACTATTAGGTGAGGACCCAATGACGACTTTATTCCTACGGTTATACGGTGGGTCTGACTTAACTAAGAAATGGGATCAATAACTGTTAGGTGAGGTTTTCATGGCTTAGAGACCAAGTTACACTGCAACATGCTTGAGAAGCATTGTACAAGAGTTGTACATTCATCAATCTATGTGTCACCAATAACTGTTAGGTGAGGTGGCATGTAAATTGGTGGGACCGCAGTACCCACTAGAAACTCTATTCGTGTGGAATTTCCGTTTTCCTACCAGGGGAGTGTGAGGGATTCGAGAAAATAGTGGGAGTTACATTTGTTCTAAAAGACCTTAGAACAGATTAGGATCAAGTACAAAAGTCTAACTAGAATCTTTACTCTCTGAGGATTATAAAGTCAGCTTCTAGACTCTTAACTCATATCCTATAGAACAACCGTTTGACCAAACCCAATTATAAAGATTGGCTCAGTAAATTTCAAAATAGTTTTGAATTACGGGTATATGCTAGACCATGGAATCTCCATGTTACCAATCCGTTCGATCACTGATCAGCGTAAGACGCTTGTTAAGTGGACGAACAATGACAATAAAGTTAGGTGCTGCACAATGGCATCCATGTCCAATGCATTACAATGCCAGCATGAGAACATGAAGACTGCCAGGGACATATTAAATCATCTGCAAGAGTTGTATGGTGATCAGAGTCACGCAGCTCAGTTTGAAGTGTCCAAGAGGCTCTTCAAAGCTAAGATGCATGATGGGCAGTATGTCCATGATCATGGTTTGACCATGATAAAGGACTTAGAGAAGCTTGAGAAGCTTGGCATGACCATGCACAAGGAATTGCAAACGGATTTGATCCCGCAATCCCTTCGAGCTTCATATGAATAGTTTATAGTAAACTACCATATGAACAAGGTTGTATGCACTAAAATAGAATTGTTAAAAAATTGGTAACTACCTTAGGGACCTTGAAGAAGTTCAAGGGGCATCGTTTTCGCTGTCAAGTTGGTTTCTACTTTCAAGAGAGAGTCTATTTGGAAGAAGAAGAAGCCTGCGAAGAAGCAGAAGACTAAGAAAACACCAAGTAAGGAAGTTCCAAGAAAAAGGCCAATTGCAAGGAAAAGTGTTTCCATTGCATCATGGATGGCCATTGGAAGAGGAACTGTCCTACATACATGGGAATCATAAAGAACATGAAGGGTGACAGACCTTCAGAAGGTTTGTCAGATATGCTCAGGATACTTAGGGACTGTTATCTATTGCTAGCAGAAATTTGATTTCTGTATTTTATTTAGCACAAAAAAATTTTTATTTATTTGAAAATTAAATTGATTCAAAATGGTTTTATGATTGACAGTCTCTATCACATACATATGGATGTATCTGTGAATATATCTGAGCAAACAGTGAATACCATAGGCTCTAATAGATTCAAAAATGAGATAAATCTAAAGTATTTATGGCACCTCAGGCTTGGCCATATAGGAGAAGACAAAATAAACAAATTGGAGAAACATGAGCTTTTGGGCTCATTGACTTTCGAGTCATATTTGATTTGTGAATTCTGCCTTCAAGGAAAGATGGCCAAGTTATCCTTTGTAGGACACAGGAAGGTCCACTGAAATACTTACCCTAGTACACACTGATGTGTGTGGCCCATTCGATGTGCAGGCTAGGGGTTATAATTTTTTACTTCATTTACCGATGATTACTCACGGTATGGATATGTGTATGAGACACAAATATGAAACTTTTGAAAGGTTCAAAAAGCTTAGATATGAAGTAGAAAAATAAGCACAAAAACTCATTAAGGTTCTTCGATCAGATCGAGGTAGTGAATACCTTAATGGAGAGTTCCGTGATTATCTCAAGGAGAATGGTATAGTTTCATAATGGACTCCTCCTGGTACACCTCAGCTCAATGGAGTGTCAGAGAGGAGGAATCGGACTCTATTGATATGGTCCAGTCCATGATGAGCTTCACTGATTTACCCTTGTTTCTTTAAATAGATGCCCTATTTTCAGCTATTTACTTGTTGAATAGAGTTCCCTCTAAAGTCCATTCCTACCGCACCATATGAGATATGACATGGTAAGAAACCAAGTCTTGGTCATCTCAAGATTTGGGGATGTCCGGCCCACGTCAAGAGACTACAGGCAGACAAGTTAGAGGCTAGGACCATAAGTGCTCGTCTTATAGGATATCCTAAAGAGTCATTAGGATACAATTTTTTTGTCTCAGAGGATCACAATGTGTTTGTAAGCCGTCATGCCATCTTCTTGGAAAACCAGTTTATCCTTGATAGAGGCAGTGGGAGGAAAATTGAGCTTGAAGAGAAAGTCTCTGAAAAGCAATGAGTCATGGATCCTATCGAACCCATTAATACAGAGCCAGTACACGATGTCCCTCAACCACCTCGCAGATCAAGTAGGATGTCCCATCCTCCCGATAGATACTTAGGTATACTAGAAGAGGATACCGAGGAAATGTTCCTAGTGGGAGATAGGGATCACACACAGGATCCCAAAACCTACAATGAGGCGATATCTGATATCGATTCCGAGAAATGGTTGGAAGCTATGAAGTCAGAGTTAGACTCCATGCATTCCAACCAAGTCTGGACCTTAGTAGACCCACCAGAAGGTATTGTACCTATTGGATGCAAATGGATCTACAAAAGGAAGATAGGTTCGGATGGAGAGGTAGAGACCTATAAGGCAAGGCTTGTGGCAAAAGGGTATAGTCAGTGCGAAGGCATTGACTATCAGGAGACCTTTTCACCTGTAGCCATGCTAAAATCCATCCGAACATTGCTTGCCATTGCAGCATTTCATGATTATGAAATCTGGCAGATGGATGTGAAAGCTGCTTTCCTGAATGGATATCTTGATGAAGATATCTATATGGAACAGCCTTTGGGTTTCACTTCCAGTGATGGAGATCACAAGGTCTGCAAGCTGCAAAAGTCCATCTATGGACTAAAGCAAGCATCTCGGAGTTGGAACACTCGTTTCGGTGACGCAATCAAAACGTTTGATTTCATCAAAAACGAAGAGGAACCGTGTGTTTACAAAAGGGTTAGTGGGAGTGCTGTTGTATTTCTCGTACTGTACGTGGACGACATCCTCCTGATAGGGAATGATATTCCCATGCTAACCTCGGTCAAGGTCAGGTTGTCAAAAAAGTTCTCCATGAAAGACCTTGGGGAAGCATCCTATATTTTGGAAATAAAGGTCTATAGAGATAGATCTAAAAGGATGCTTGGCCTATCACAGAAGATGTACATAGAGGAAGTGCTGAAAAGGTTCAGCATGAAAAACTCTAAAAGGGGTCTCTTACTCCTAAGACATGGAATTCATCTCTCCAAGAAGATGTGCCCCAACACATCTGAAGAGATTCAACGCATGAGCAAGATCCCTTATGCATCGGCAATAGGGAGCCTCATGTATGCCATGCTATGTACATGACTTGATATAGTACAAGCTGTGAATGTCACGAGCATATGTCAATCAGATCCAGGCAAAAGCACTGGATAGCTGTGAAGAACAGTCTTAAGTACTTGAGAAGAACTAAGGACATGTTCTTGGTCTTTGGGAGAAGATCAGAGTTGAAGGTAGAAGGATGCACACATATTGATGATAGAAAGTCTACATCAGAATATGTGCAATGATGGTTCAGTAAATTGGAAGAGTTCCAAACAACCGGTCATTATAGATTCTACCTTAGAAGCTGAATGTTAAGCCGTCTCTAAGGGTGCAGTTGAAATCTTTTGGTTTAAAAGGTTCATTGCAGAGTTAGGTGTAATGACATCAGATGTCATAAACACTCTACTGCGATAACAAAGGCACCATAGCACTAGCTAAGGAGCCAAAGGTCTCACCAGAAATCGAAGCACATAGAGCGGCAGTTTAACCTAATAAGCGACTACCTCGAAAGAAAATAAGTAGAGGATCAGAGAGTAGACTCCACAGAAAATGTGGTGGACCCATTCACTAAGCAGCTAAGTCGGCAGAAAACTAAAACGCATCTTGAGAAGATGGGGCTTAGGTTTATGGCTGATTGGCTTTAGTGCAAGTGGGAGATTGTTAGATGTAGGCCCTAGAAGCCAATCTGGCTGACACATTGTTAATTCTAGGGACATAATTTTGTACTTGACTATTTATTATTGAATAAATAAAAGGCATCTTTTCATTCATATTATTTATGTGTCTATGAATCGTCCAAGAAATTAATAAGATGATGATACATATTCTCAAGAGTTGAGAATTTGAGCCATGTATCATTGGTGATTAATTTCTAAATGCTCCTGATCAATGGATCATCACGAGGACGGTGATCGATCCGATCAGTACACAGATCACTTTCCTTCTGGATTGACGAGACTTGAGTCCACAGTGTAGGGACACTGAAGTGATAGTGCAGGTGCTTGTTAGAGAACAAGGGTACTGAGCGTGACTAAGACAAGAAGTCACTTGGATGTCTATCCACTTGTCAGTGACTTGCTTGATGTTGCAGTAGTGTGACTGGTCCTTTGACCTGTGGTGCTTCGGCTACTCACAGTGAGGTTATTGTAGTTTGACTGCACACATACATGGTCTCTAGCCATATGGGTCCACGCAGTGTAGATTGGCTGCAGTAGGTTTACTGTAGGAGTAGGGTATGCACCTACAAGGAATCTATCGACCTTGATAGAGGAGGAGTGATCCTACGTGATTTGTTAGACTGAGTTCTAAAACCTTGGCCAGGGCAGTAATATAAAGTGGAGAAAGAGTTTTCCACTATCGAACTCGAGTTGAATAAATTTTGACATATGACAGACGATGGGGTTTGACGAGTTGTCCATGACCTCCGTCCTGTAGGGATCCACGATAGTAGGACTGTATCACATGGTAACTGCACCTAGAGGTTCATCTTTTTATTCTACTGGGTAGCCACTACATGCTGCTAGGTGTCACTGGTGGATGGTGGGACTCACAGAGATTATCTCGATGATCGATAAACCCTAATGAGTTGAGTTGGAATCGTTCCAACCCATTGAAAGGAGTTTTCAATGATATAGTGATAGAGATCACAATATATCTCACTACCAGTCAGAGTAGAATCTATGGGGTCACACACACTAGAAGTATTGACCGATCCGATGGTTGAAAAGTGATTATGAATCACAAGTAATCAATTCGATTGATATTCAGTTGAAGAAGGAACAAAGAAAATTAATTAATTGGACTTGAAACAAGAGTCCTACTTCGAGTAGGATTCCTAGAGTCCTAATTGGATTAGGACTGGGAATCCTAGTTGGAGTAGGACTGGGATTCCTACTTGGAATAGGATTCCTGCAATCCTAATGAGATTAGGAGTTTTGAATCAAAATTGGATTCCTACTTGGAGTAGGATTCCTAGAGTCCTAATCGGATTAGGACCTCGGATTCAAATAGAGTCCTAATTGGATTAGAACTAAAATTATATATGTCCTAATTTGGATTAGGGTTTCTTAAGTCACAATTAATTATTAATCTAATGAATCAATAAGACTCCTAATTGGATTAGGATTGAAGAGTTCAATTGAGTCAAAATTGATTTAAGTTCTAATTGGATTAGGACTTACCTAGATTGGATCCAAATTGGTTCACCCTTGGGCTAAGCCTAATTGGATTAGGGCTTGACCACATTAAGGCATTCCAATCCCTACCTAATATGGATTAGGGTTTACCATGAGGAAGGGGATAAGCCCCTCCCCTTTCCACGTGGAGAAGGGAGAAGAGACGGCGCCCCCTCTTAGGAAAGACATCAAGAACTCCTAAATGTTAGGAGCTCCACATGTCTATAAAAAGGGACTTGTGGGCGGCACCTAGGGCATTGATGAAGTCCTCTTCCTCCTTGCCGTACGCCTCCCTCTCCTCTCCTCTTGGTTCAGCCGCAAGCAAGGAAGATAAAAGCCAAAGGTGTTGGCGGCATCCTCTTCCTCCCTTCTTCCTTCCAACGCAGGGAAAAGAAAGAAGGCTGCGTGGGGATTCTTCTTCTTCCTCTTCTTCATCCTTCTTCTTCCTCCTCTCAAGCACAATCAAGGGTTGATTGAAAGAGAGGAAATCAGCCATCAAAAGAAGTCTTTGCAAGGGAGCTAGCACCCCGGGAAGACAAGAGAGCTTTGATCGGATCACTGCTTCGTGTGGATACCCGTAGAGGCCGGACACTTGAACGGCTTCAAGCAAACCTTCATCCTAGACCACGAACTTCAGTTTGCGGTGATCATCTACCCGCACAAGGTGAAGATCTGATCTTCCTAAAGGTTTAAAAAGTTTTAATTCTTATCTAACTACGAACGATTCATGAAACAACGTTCATGCGATGAACGTCGATCCCGCTTATGCCGATTCCGCTGCCATCTGAATTTTTTTGAAATATCAGCGGCATGGGCGGGCTCCCAACAGTAATGCCATCAGATGCCATCACACTCTACTGCGATAATAATGGCGCCATAGCTCTTGCTAAGGAGCCAAGGTCTCATCAGAAGTCCAAGCACATAGAGCGGCGCTTTCACCTCATACGCGACTACCTCGAAAAGAAATATGTCGAGGTGTAGAGAGTAGACTCCGCAGATAATATGGCAGATCCGCTCACTAAGCAGTTAAATCAGCAGAAGATTGAAGCCCACCTTGAGAAGATGGGACTTAGATATATGTCTGATTGGCTTTAGTGCAAGTGGGAGATTGTTAGATGTATGCCCTAGAAGCCAATCTGGGGGACACATAATTAATTCTAGGACATAAATTTGTACTTAACTTTATTATTATTGAATAATAAATGGGCATCTTTTCATTCATATTGTTTATGTGTCTATGAATCATCCAAAAAATTAATAAGATGATGATACATATTCTCAAGAGTTTTGAATTTGAGCCATGTATCATTGGTGATTAATTTCTAAATGCTCTTGATCAATGGATCATCCCGAGGACGGTGATCGATCCGATCAGTGCACAGATCGCTTTCCTTATGGATGGACAAGACTCGAGTCCATAATGTAGGAACACTGAAGTGATAGTGCAGGTGCTTGTTAGAGAACAAGGGTACTGAGCGTGACCAAGACAAGAAGTCACTTGGATGTCTATCCACTCGTCAGTGACTTGCTTGATGTTGCAGTAGTATGAATGGTCCTTTGACCTGCGGTGCTTCGGCAATTCACAGTGAGGTTATTATAGTTTGAATGCACATATACATGGTCCCTAATCATATGGGTCCTTGTAATGTAGATTGGCTGCAGTAGGTTCACTGTAGGAGTAGGGTATGCACTTACATGGAATCTATCGACCTTGATAGAAGAGGAGTGATTCTATGTGATTTATTAGATTGAGTTTTAAGACCTTGGCCGGGGCAGTAATATACAGTGGAGAAAGAGTTTTCTCCACTATCGAACTCAAGTCGAATAAATCTAGACATATGACAGACGACGGGGTTTGACGAGTTATCCATGACCTCCGGTCTGTAAGGATCCACGCTAGAAGGACTGTATCATACGATAACTGCACCTAGAGGTTCATCATTCTATTCTGCTGGGTAGCCACTACATACTGCTAGGTGTCACTGGTGGATGGTGAGACACACAGGGATCATCTTGATGGTCGATAATCCCTGGTGAGTTGAGTTGGATTATTTCAACCCATTGAAAGAAGTTTTTAATGATATTATGATAGAGATCGCAATATATCTCACTACCAGTCAGAATAGAACCTATGGGGTCACACACATTAGTGGTAATGACCGATCCGATGGTTGAATTATGATTAAAAATCACATATAGTCAATTAGATTGGTAATTGGTTAATCCGCTAAGAGTTAGTGGTTAGAAGAAGGAATAATTGCAATTGGATTGCAATTTAATTTAATTAATTGGATTTAATTAATTGGACTTGATAACGAGTTCTACTTGGAGTAGGATTCTTGGAGTCCTAATTGGATTAGGATTTCAAATTAAATTAGAATTCTACTTGGAGTAGAATTTCTAAAGTCCTAATTGCTTTAGGGCTGAAAATTAATAAGTCCTAATTAGATTAGAATTTTCTTAAGTCCTAATTAATTTTAATTTTAATCTAATTAATTAAATGACTCCTAATTGGATTAGAATTGAAGTGTACAATTGAGTCATGGTTCAATTAAATTCTAATTGGATTAGAATTTAGAGAAATTAAAATGGGTGTACATAATCCTATTTTGAATAGGATTGGACCCATCCTTTGGACCCAACCCTCCCTACTTGATTTGATCAACTAGGGGCTGACCATATGGGAGAAGAGGGAGGGGCCCACGCCTCTCCCTTGGCTGGTGGCGTGAAGGAAAAAGGAGGGGCATGCCCCTCCTATTTGAATTCAAAATAGGGATAAAGATAAGCTCCTAAAATTTAGGAGCTCATCCTTATCCACACACCATAAAAGAAGGGGGTCAAGGAGCTGCGAATTTTTGAGTGAATTCTCTTCATTTTCAGCCGTGAAGACCTCTCCTCTCTTCCTCCTTTCATCCGCCATCAGCAAGAAGAAAAGAAGAGGAGGCTTTCATCTCCTCTTGGTCTTTCTTCCTTGGTTCTAGCGTATGGAAAAGAAAAGGCTGCGAAGGACCTTTTATTCTTCTTCCTAGATTCCTTCTTCATCTTCCTCTTCTCAAGGCAATCAAGAGTTGATTCAAAGGAGAGGATCTCAGCCATCTATAGCCATCTCTGCAAGGGAGCTAGCACCCCGGGGAGATTCAAAGGCTTCGATCGATTCATTACTTCGTGTGGATACCTGTAAAGGCCGGACGCGTGTGCGGCTTCCACTAAACCTTCATCAAATACTACGTAAATCAGATTTGCGGAGACCATCTACCCGCACAAGGTGAAGATCTAATCTTCTTAACCATGATTTTAAAATGATTTAAAAGAATTTAATCCTAATCTATCTATAAATGGTTTTAAAATACGTTCATACGATGAATGGGATATGCATATGTCCTTCCGCTGCACATCTGAAATTTTTTTGAATTTTCAGCGGCATGTGACAGATCCTAACAGGGGCATGCGCCCCTCCTTCTTGGTTAACCTAGTCCTCCTCTAAGGAGGATTAGGAAGCCCTAATATGGTTAAGCGTTAATCCAATTAGGCTTAGACCAAGGGTGAACCAATTTCGGGTTTAATCAATGTTAGTTCTAATCCAATTAGAACTCAAATGAATTGTGACTCAATTGAACTCTTCAATCCTAATCCAATTAGGAGTATTGTTAATTCATTAGATTAATAATTAATTAGGACTTAAGAAATTCTAATTTAATTAGGACTTATTTAATTTTAGTCCTAATCCAATTAGGACTCGACTTTGAATCCAAAGTCCTAATCTAATTAGGACTTCTTCGAATCCTATTCTAAGTAGAAATCCATATTGAATTCAAAATTCTAATCTAATTAAGATTGTAGGAATCCTACTCCAAGTAGGACTCCCAGTCCTAGTCCAAGCAGGATTCCCAGTCCTAATCCAATTAGGACTCCAGAAATCCTACTCCAAGTAGGATTCATGTTTTAAGTCCAATTAATCAATTCCCATTGTCTTTCTTCAACTGATTATCAATCGAATTGATTACTCGTGATTCATAATCACTATTCAACCATTGGATCAGTCAATACCTCTAGTGTGTGTGACCCCATAGGTTCTATTCTGTCTGGTAGTGAGATATATTGCGATCCCTATCACAATATCATTGAAAACTCCTTTCAATAGGTTGGAACAGTTCCAACTCAACTCATCAGAGTTTATCGATCATCAAGATATTCCCTGTAAGTCTCACCATCCACCAGTGACACCTAGCAGCATGTAGTCGCTATCCAGCAGAATGAAATGATGAACCTTTAGGTGCAGTTATCGTATGATACAGTCTTACTATCGTGGATCCCTATAGGACGGAGGTCATGGACAACTCGTCAAACCCCATCGTCTGTCATATGTCAAAATTTATTCGACTTTAGTTCGAGAGTGGAAAACTCTTTCTCCATTGTGTATACTACCCCAGCCGAGGTCTTATTGTTAGATGTATGCCCTAGAAGCCAATCTGGCTGACACATTGTTAATTCTAGGGACATAATTTTGTACTTGACTATTTATTATTGAATAAATAAAAGGCATCTTTTCATTCATATTATTTATGTGTCTATGAATCGTCCAAGAAATTAATAAGATGATGATACATATTCTCAAGAGTTGAAAATTTGAGCCATGTATCATTGGTGATTAATTTCTAGATGCTCCTGATCAATGGATCATCATGAGGACGGTGATCGATCCGATCAGTGCACAGATCACTTTTTTACTCATGGACGAGACTTGAGTCCATAGTGTAGGGACACTGAAGTGACAGTGCAGGTGCTTGTTAGAAAACAAGGGTACTGAGCATGACCAAGACAAGAAGTCACTTGGATGTCTATCCACTCGTCAGTGACTTGCTTGATGTTGCAGTAGTGTGACTGGTCCTTTGACCTGCGGTGCTTCGGCTACTCACAGTGAGGTTATTGTAGTTTGACTGCACACATACATGGTCTCTAGCCATATGGGTCCATGCAGTGTAGATTGGCTGCAGTAGGTTCACTGTAGGAGTAGGGTATGCACCTACAAGGAATCTATCGACCTTGATAGAAGAGGAGTGATCCTATGTGATTTGTTAGACTGAGTTCTAAGACCTTGGCCAGGGCAGTAATATAAAGTGGAGACGATATGACAGACGATGACATATGACATATGACATATGACATATCAAACTCGAGTCGAATAAATTTTGACATATGACAGACGATGGGGTTTGACGAGTTGTCCATGACCTCCGTCCTGTAGGGATCCACGATAGTAGGACTGTATCACATGGTAACTGCATCTAGAGGTTCATCATTCTATTCTACTGGGTAGCCACTACATGCTGCTAGGTGTCACTGGTGGATGGCGGGACTCACAGGGATTATCTCGATGATCGATAAACCCTAATGAGTAGAGTTGGAATCGTTCCAATCCATTGAAAGGAGTTTTCAATGATATTATGATAGAGATCATAATATATCTCACTACCAGTCAGAGTAGAACCTATGGGGTCACACACACTAGAAGTATTGACCGATCCGATGGTTGAATCGTGATTAGGAATCACAAGTAATCAATTCGATTGATATTCAGTTGAAGAAGGAACAAAGGGAATTAATTAATTGGACTTGAAACAAGAGTCCTACTTCGAGTAGGATTCCTAGAGTCCTAATTGGATTAGGACTGGGAATCCTAGTTGGAGTAGGACTGGAATTCCTACTTGGAATAGGATTTCTACAATCCTAATGAGATTAGGAGTTTTGAATTAAAATCGGATTCCTATTTGGAGTAGGATTCCTAGAGTCCTAATCGGATTAGGATTTCGGATTCAAATAGAGTCCTAATTGGATTAGAACTAAAATTAAATATGTCCTAATTTGGATTAGGGTTTCTTAAGTCACAATTAATTATTAATCTAATAAATCAATAAGACTCCTAATTGGATTAGGATTGAAGAGTTCAATTGAGTCAAAATTGATTTAAGTTCTAATTGGATTAGGACTTACCTAGATTGGATCCAAATTGGTTCACCCTTGGGCTAAGCCTAATTGGATTAGGGCTTGACCACATTAGGGCATTCCAATCCCTACCTAATATGGATTAGGGTTTACCATGAGGAAGGGGATAAGCCCCTCCCCTTTCCACGTGGAGAAGGGAGAAGAGACGGCGCCCCCTCTTAGGAAAGACATCAAGAACTCCTAAATGTTAGGAGCTCCACATGTCTATAAAAAGGGACTTGTGGGCGGCACCTAGGGCATAGAAGAAGTCCTCTTCCTTCTTGCCGTACGCCTCCCTCTCCTCTCCTCTTCGTTCAGCCGCAAGCAAGGAAGATAAAAGCCAAAGGTGTTGGCGGCATCCTCTTCCTCCCTTCTTCCTTCCAACGCAGGAAAAAGAAAGAAGGCTGCGTGGGGATTCTTCTTCTTCCTCTTCTTCATCCTTCTTCTTCCTCCTCTCAAGCACAATCAAGGGTTGATTGAAAGAGAGGAAATCAGCCATCAAAAGAAGTCTTTGCAAGGGAGCTAACACCCCGGGAAGACAAGAGAGCTTTGATCGGATCACTGCTTCGTGTGGATACCCGTAGAGGCCGGACACTTGAACGGCTTCAAACGACCCTTCATCCTAAAACCAAGAACTTTAGTTTGCGGTGATCATCTATCCGCACAAGGTGAAGATCTGATCTTCCTAAAGTATTTAAAAGTTTTAATTCTTATCTAACTACGAACGGTTCATGAAACAACGTTCATGCGATGAACGTCGATCCCGCTTATGCCGATTCCGCTGCCATCTGAATTTTTTTGAATTATCAGCGGCATGGGCGGGTTCCCAACAGTGGTATCAGAGCCTAGGCTTCGTAGATTAAGATAAGAATTAATTATCTAAAGGCATATTAGATCAGAAAATTGAATGATCATGCATGCTGAAAATTTCTGCATGCAGATTTTTCAGGGGTGCTGATTTTTGCATGCTGATTTTTATGTGATAAAATGATGATTCTAATTGCATTGTTAATGAGATTACAAAGTTTAGAATCATGATTAGCATGATCAGCAACCTATGTCATGATATAATCAGTTAGTTTTCAGATCTGAAAATTATAATTGTTGCATATGGTGATGATCATAGGATTCAAACCCTTTTGGTATCAAATGTAATGACCTGCGATGTGATCTGCAATGTCATGTAATTTTTCCAGATTCTTGCATGCATCTTATTTGATGTTTTGAGAGGCCTGCGTGCCTCCTAAAAGGAGATGTAATTTATTTTTATTTTTATTTTACATCTGGTTGTATTTGTGTGATGTGATGTACGTCAACGATCAAGTTGAAGACAAGGCATGAGATGAACAGGTGATCTAAGCGGTTGATGGCGATTGGATCAAGAGTTGATCAAGGATCGAATCAAGGAGGCTTGGAACCAATTCAAGAGTTGAAGACCAGTTGATCGATTGACGTGCATGTGCTTGTAATACGACCTAACTAGAATCCATGATCATCAGCTATTTAAAGTTTAGCTTTAATTATTGCTGCGATTATAACTGCCTGCAATGTGCCGTTTACATGTGATGTGAATGTGAGTCGGGTAGATAGGTTTACATGTGATGTAGCAAACCCAATTGAGACCTAAATCAAAACCTCCTCAATCAAGTCGAGAGTGAACCGACATGAGCAAGTTATATTAGATTAATTGATCTAATTGGTGTCTAGGAAAGCATGAAAGGTGGTTACTTAATTAGGACCTTACTCTCTGAGTAAGGAGAGCCTCCCACCTGCTTACCTGGCCAATTGTTCGATTACCTCTTATGAAGGGCTCAAGTTGCAAACACTAAGACCTGATTAACCAATATTAAGTCAATAGGTCTTCCACTGTAGTAGAGCTGCTAAGGCCTTTCTGATGTTGATTTGTCTCGGCTGGACAAAGTGGTCAAGTTGCATCGGGAGGCTGGACTTCTCTATAGACATGAGATGTTGTAGGGTAAAGGTGGGGTTGGGCACCAATAACTGTTAGGTGAGGACCCAATGACGACTTTATTCCTACGGTTATACGGTGGGTCTGACTTAACTAAGAAATGGGACCAATAACTGTTAGGTGAGGTTTTCATGGCTTAGAGACCAAGTTGCACTGCAACATGCTTGAGAAGCATTGTACAAGAGTTGTACATTCATCAATCTATGTGTCACCAATAACTGTTAGGTGAGGTGGCATGTAAATTGGTGGGACTGCAGTACCCACTAGAAACCCTAGTCGTGTGGAATTTCCGTTTCCCTACCAGGGGAGTGTGAGGGATTCGAGAAAATAGTGGGAGTTACATTTGTTCTAAAAGACCTTAGAATAGATTAGGACCAAGTACAAAAGTCTAACTAGAATCTTTACTCTCTGCAAATACAATGTCAGCTTCAAACCCTTTGACCCGTATTCTTGAGACCAACCGACTGACCGGAACCAATTACAAAGACTGGTTTAGAAATCTCAAAATTGTTTTGGACTGTGAGAAAATAGGCTACATACTCGATTCAGATATCCCCACACTACCAACACGTCCTACTGATGTTCAGTGTGAGATGCATAAAAAGTGGTTGGATGATGACATTAGAGTAAAATGCTATATGATGGCATCCATGTCAAATGAACTCCAATGCCAGCATGAAAATATGAAGACTGCTAGGGACATACTGGCACACCTGCAAGAGTTGTATGGTGAGCAGAGTCGCACAGCTCGTTTTGAAGTGTCCAAGAGGCTTTTCAAAGCGAAGATGCGCGAGGGGCAGTCTGTCCATGATCACGGTCTGACTATGATCAAGGATCTAGAGGAGCTTGAGAAGCTCGGTATGGACATGCACAAGGAATTACAAGTGGATTTGATCCTACAGTCACTTTCTGATTCATTTGGTCAGTTTATAGTAAACTACCACATTAACAAGATTGAATGCACTAAGACTGAACTGATAAACATGTTGGTAACTGCTGAGGGAGCCTTGAAAGGTTCAAGGGGCAATGTCCTTGCTGCTGAGCTGACTTCTGGTTCCAAGAGAAAGTCTACTTGGAAGAAAAAGAAGCCTGCTAAGAGGCAGAAGAAAGACAAGAAGCCAAAGAAGGAAGTTCAAAAGAAAAAGGCTAACGACAAAGGAAAATATTTCCACTGCAATGTCGACGGCCACTGGAAGAGAAACTGTCCTTCATACCTCGAGAGCCTGAAGAACAAGAAAGGTGACATACCTTCAGAAGGTATAGACTTGCTCATTATTGAAACTAATCTAACGGTTTCTTCTACTTCTAGTTGGGTTATAGATTCTGGTTATAGTGCTCATTTGTGCACTACCATGCAGGGTCTAAAGGAAAGTAGAAGGCTGGCGGAAGGTGCGGTAACCCTTCGGGTTGGCAATGGGGCAAAAGTTGCTGCTGTGGCTGTGGGCACCTACCATCTGCGACTACCATCTGGATTTAGTTTATTACTTAGAGACTGCTATTATGTACCTGCTGCTAGCATAAATTTGATTTCTGTTTCATGTCTAGCACAGGAAGGTCATGTTTTTTCTTTTGACAAAGACTGCTGTTCTATTTATTTCAGAAATAAAATAGTTGCACGTGGTTTTATGATTGACAGTATCTATCATTGACATATGGATGTATCTGTGAATGTTACCGAGCAAGAAGGGAGTGCCAAAGGATCCAAAAGATCCAGAGATGAGATAAACCAAAAATATTTGTGGCACCTCAGACTTGGCCATATTGGAGAAGATAGGATGAACAAAATGGATAAAGATGGGCTTCTCGGCTCATTGACTTCCGAGTCATATCCAGTTTGCGAGTCCTATCTTCAAGAAAAAATGGCTAGATTGCCCTTTGTAGGACAAGGGGAGAGGACCACTGAAATACTTACCCTAGTACATACAGATGTATGTGGCCCATTCGATGTGCTAGTCAGGGGACGTTATTCATACTTCATTACCTTTACCGATGATTATTCACGGTATGGGTATGTGTATCTTATGAGACACAAGTCTGAATCTTTTGAAAAGTTCAAAGAGGTCAAGAATGAAGTAGAAAAACAAACTGGAAAACCTCTTAAGGCTCTTCGATTAGATCGAGGAGGAGAATACCTTAGTGGAGAATTCCGGAACTATCTCAAAGAAAATGGCATAGTCTCACAGTGGACACCTCCGGGTACACCTCAACTCAACGGGGTGTCAGAGAGGAGGAATCGGACCCTATTGGATATGGTCAGGTCCATGATGAGCTTCACTAATTTACCTATGTTCCTTTGGGGAGATGCCTTACTCACAGCGATTTATTTATTAAATAGAGTTCCCTCTAAATCCGTTCCTACCACACCGTATGAGATATGGCATGGTAAGAAACCAAGTCTGGGTCATCTCAAGATTTGGGGATGTCCAGCCCACGTCAAGTGACTACAGGCGGACAAACTAGAGGCTAGGACCATAAGTGCTCGTTTTATAGGATATCCTAAAGAGTCATTAGGATACAATTTTTACGTCTCAGAGGATCACAATGTGTTTGTGAGCCGTCACGCCATCTTCTTGGAAAACTAGTTTATCCTTGATAGAGGCAGTGGGAGGAAAATTGAGCTTGAAGAGAAAGTCTCTGAAAAACAACGAGCCATGGATCCTATAGAACCCATTCATAAAAAGCCAGTACACGATGTCCCTCGACCACCTCGTAGATCTAGTAGGGTCTCCCATCCTCCCGATAGATACTTAGGTATACTAGAAGAGGATACCGAGAAAATGTTCCTAGTGACACGAACGAAGGGATTACAAAGCGAATCCCAACAACGTGCAGCTCGGTCTATCGAAGATAACCGATCAGCCTTCCTGGCGTGGGTACCTAGTCTCTATGACTTAGGTCACGCCTAACAACAATAATGCAGCGAAACACAACACCAGAAAATACCACGAAGGAGAAGAAGAAATGTAGGGGAAGAGAACTTTATTGAATAACCACTCAACTGATTACAATAAGCTCTCTTGGCCTCTCCAGCTCTACCGGATACCAATCCCTCCCTTTTGAGGGTCCTCTTATAGAGGAACAACCTCTAGTTACAAGTCCCTCACGAACTCAACTTCCCATGCACAAAATAAGGATGAATTCTAGATAAGATAGGAAAACCCCGATTCCCGCAGGATTCTGCGCAATCAGATAAAACAGCCAAGTTCGTGCCTCAAACGAACTCCGATTACCATGAAACTAGATTCGTTGGATTCAGGACGAAGAATCCTTCCAGATGGCACCTTTTCCACTTTGAACGGACTTCTGTAGAGTTCCCAAAATGCCCCTCAAAGTGAAAGCGCGTGGAAACAGCGTTTCAGCCACGTCTTCTAACCATACACGTTTTCAGTTATAAAAACGTGTTAAAATGTGTCCCTTGCCTTCTGGAGACTTATGCCACGTTCCTCCATCAGTGGCACACATTTCCATGCATCCCAATTTCCCGGATTCAGTCCATGCTTCGAGATAAGCCCACAACGCTGAATCAGTCTCGTTGCAGCAGCTTTCCTCCTAATGATGAACCAGCATGTATTCTCAACAATACACGCCTTGGAGCACGTGCCCACGGCCCCATGCTCTTGGGTATTCCACCTACATCTTGCACACGTTTCCCTAGGTGATCCTAGGGCCCAAATTTGGTCTCCAAGTTGCCCAAATCTCTAGAGAGCACCGTCAGACCTCGAACCCGTCCAGCGACCTGATCTGGTTTATACCTTGATCCGCGTCCGGTCCAGCCCCGATTCGAGGAGCCGTGACACCCTCCCCCACCTAAGCCGAAGTCGCCCCTGACGAGGCTAGGCGGTACTCGTTGATGATGTCTTCGAACTGCCATAGTTCGTCACCATATTCCCAGCTTGCTTCTGAATCTGATAATCCTTTCCATCGGACTAAGTATTGCACACGGTTACCCTTTTTCCTGTCCGCCTTGATTTCAAAAACCTTCTTGGTGTAATGAACTCGTACGGCCACTGGAGCTCGCCCGCTTCGAGCCCGGGAAGGGTCAGTTGTGTCCTCTTTGAATGGTTTCAACAAGGACACGTGGAACACCGGGTGCACTTTCAGCTTGGAAGGCAGCGACAATCGGTATGCTGTCTCTCCAATTCGATGTGTGATGATGAAGGGACCTTCATACCTCCTCACAAGTGCTTTGTGGTAGCCCGACTTCAATTTCATGTGATGATAAAGCTTCACCAATACCCGATCACCAACCTGAAATTCAGCTGCCCGCCGCTTTATGTCAGCCCACTTCTTCATCCGTTTGGTCGCCTTCCACAAGGAGACCTGAACCAAATCTGTATCCTCCTTCAGATCCCTCACGAACCTGTAGGCGGTTGGACTACGTCCCATGTAGTCCGCTGCGATACTTCCCGGAGTGTCTGGTTGCAGCCCTGTAATCACCTCGAATGGTGATTTACCTGTCGACTCCGATCGCTGTAAGTTGTAGCTGAATTGGGCTTGGTCCAAGAGTCGCACCCAATCCCGCTGGTTGGCACTCACATAGTGCCTCAAATACATCTCCAATAATGCATTGGTTCGCTCTGTTTGGCCATCGGTCTGAGGGTGGAAGGCCGTGGACATCTTCAGCTCCGTTCCGAGTATCCGAAATAACTCCGTCCAGAACCTCCCCGTGAAGCGAGCATCACGATCAGAAATGATACTCCGCGGTATCCCCCAATATTTCACCACATATGTAAAGAACAACCGCGCCACGTCCTCTGCATGGCAAGTAGTAGGTGCTGCAATGAAGACTCCGTACTTCGAGAAGCGATCCACCACTACCATGATAGAGCTGTTCCCATCCGCCAGAGGTAGCCCGATGATAAAGTCCATGGAGACACTCTCCCACGGACGCTCTGGTATAGGTAATGGCTCCAACAACCCCGCAGGCCGTCGATGTTCAATCTTGTCTTGTTGGCATAGTAGACAAGTGCGAACATACTCCTCGATGTCATCCCGCATCTTCGGCCAATAGTAGTTATGTTCTATGAGAGCTTGGGTCCGATGCACCCCCTGGTGTCCCGCCCACATAGAATCATGGTGTTCTCGCAACACCTCGCGCCTCAGCCCTCCACCTGAAGGCACATAGACACGTCGCCCTCGTGTCAAAATCAGCCCTCCTTCGGTCCAGAAACGGCTCGCCTTGCCGTCTTTGATGAGTTCACCCATGGAAGTGGCCCATTGATCCTTCTCCATCTCGGTCTTGACCCTCTCCATTAGGTTACTTGCTGGTCCGGAAAAGGAAGAGACTGCAGCCAGCTGTGCCTTTCTACTCAAAGCATCAGGGACTGAATTAGTTCGGCCCGGCTTGTACTCGATGTCGAAATCAAATTCAGCCAGAAACTGCTGCCATCTCGCCTGCTTGGGGGTGAGTTTTGGTTGGGTCTGAAAGTAGCTTGTGGCCACGTTATCCGTGCGCACCACAAACTTAGATCCGAGGAGGTAATGACGCCAGGTTCGAAGACAGTGCACAATTGCAGTCATCTCCTTTTCATGAACCGTATACCTGCGCTCGGTGTCGTTCAACTTCCGACTCTCGTAGGCCACTGGGTGCCCTTCCTGCATGAGCACCCCTCCAATGGCAAAATCTGATGCATCGGTGTGGACTTCAAAAGAAATAGAAAAGTCCGGTAGCACGAGGACCGGCTCCGCCGTGACCGCCTGCTTGAGACGATCAAACGCCTCCTGACATTGGTTTGACCATCGCCATGGTCGATCCTTCTTTAACAAATCCGTCAGTGGGGCGCATAACTTCGAATATCCGGTGATGAACCTCCTATAGTAATTTGCCAAGCCAAGAAAAGAGCGTAAGTGTGTAACACGTGTAGGTACCTCCCACTCGGCTATGGCTGAAATTTTTGAGGGATCCATCATGAGCCTTCCATCCCCAATGATGTGCCCGAGGAACGGCACCCTCTGCTGCGCAAACACACATTTCTCCTTCTTCACAAAGAGTTGGTGCTGCCGTAGGGTAGAGAAGACTTGCCTCAGGTGTGCCACATGCTCATCCAATGCCCGGCTGTATACAACAATGTCATCCAAGTATACTACCACGAATTTATCGATGAAGTCGTGGAGTACACGCTGCATCAAAGCACAGAAAGTTGCTGGTGCGTTGGTGAGGCCGAAAGGCATGACAAGGTACTCGAAGCTCCCGTACCTTGTCACACATGCAGTCTTCTCAATGTCCTTCTCCGCCACGCGAACCTGATAGTACCCGCTGCGAAGATCCAACTTGGAAATCCATCGTGCCTTGCCAAGTTGATCGAACAAATCATCAATCCGAGGAATGGGGTACTTGTTCTTCACCGTGAGCTTGTTGAGGGCCCTGTAGTCGATGCAGAGTCTCAACGAACCATCGTGCTTCTTCTGAAAAAGTACCGGTGCTCCATACGGACTCTTCGAAGGTCGAATGAACCCGCTGTCCACCAATTCCGTTAGCTGCCTCCTCAGCTCCTGGAGTTCAGGTGGGGCCATCCTATATGGTGCTTGAGCTGGTGGACGTGCTCCATGCACCAAATCAATCCGATGATCGATTTCTCTTTCTGGCGGCAATTGCTTGGGTAACTCGGGGGGCATCACATCCCCGAATTCAGTGAGAACACCCTCGATGGGCACTGGAATCTCCTCTCCTTCCAATAGTTCTTCCTCCTGAAGGGACGCAATATATGTTGGAAGTCCCCTTCTCAGCCCCTTAGCAAGTTGAATCGCCGATAGGACTCGCTGCGGAGTCCCTTTAACTCGCTTCCCTGGAACTACGCAAGCTCCACTCGGATTCAGGACCACCACCACATCTGAATCCGGCTTTATCATGGCTTGTAGCTGGGTAAGCAAAGACATGCCGATGACCACCTCGTAGTCGTCGATCGGGGCGACCACCGCTGTCACCCGCCCGGTCCATGCGCCGAATTGGATCTCAACATCCTTCGACGTTCCGCTGGTAGCCACTTCTGCGGAATTGACCGCCTTGAACGTGTGTTCATCATGTTCAATCTTCAGATTTAACCTCTTTGCCGTAGCTAGATCCACGAAGAAGTCAGTGGCACCCGTATCAATGAGTGCCTGGAAGATGTGACCACCAATGCAGATAGGTGCATAGAGCAGACCTCGTGGCCCCTTGGCCTTCAGGGCATTGAGACTGAGTGAGCCCATCCTTTGGTCGGTCTCTTGCTTCTCCCCCACCGCCATAGATGCTATCTTGCCCCTCAATGGACAGTCCTTCACCTTGTGCGGTCCATTGCAAATATAGCATGAGATGGTGCTGGTACCTTGCGCCACCCCTTTGCCCTTCGCTTGGGAAGCCCCTCCACTCGAGGAGCTCGGATTCGAGCCCTTTGTACCTCCTTTGTGACCTGATTTCGCTCCCCCACCTTTGCCCTGTTTCGATGCTTGGGCTTTGGGAGCTGTGGGTTGAGTCTTGAACTCGATGAGAGCCTCCGCTTGAGCTATCGCCTCGTTCAAACTCTGGACTCCTCTTCGCTGCAACTCCATCTTTGCCCACGGTTTGAGCCCGTCAAGAAAAGTGAAGAGAGAGTCCTCGTTGCTGAGGTCTGGTACCTCCAACAACAATTCGCTGAACTCTCGCACATACTCACGCACATCGCCCTTTTGCGTGAGCCGCCGTAGTCGTGCTCGAGCATCATCCTTAGCGAACGCGGGGAAGAATTGCTTTCGAAGTTCAGTTTGGAACTGTACCCAAGTGGTGATTGGAACAGCCCCTCGCTTCACATCGTCGGCCCGACGTCGCCACCAAAGCATCGCCACATCCCTCAAGAACATGGCCGCCGTGCTCACCTTCATGGCTTCCTCCCTCACGCCGGTAACCTGCAAGTATTGCTCCACGGCGAAAAGAAAGTTATCCACCTCCTTCGCGGACCGTCGTCCGCAGAACTCTTGTGGCTTGGGAACATCAAGCTTGTGCAGGGGGCGCGTAGCCTCTCTTGCGACCTCCATTGTCAATGGAGAAGAGGATACGCCTGTGGTGGTACTCTCCTTTAAAAGGCCAACCACCTGATTTTGGAGAGCCTTCACCATGATCTCTAACTCCTCGTTACGCCGCAGCACTTCCTTATAGCGTCGCTCCATATCGAAGGAAATCTGGTTCAGCTGAGCGGCGATTTCACCTCGGAGGGTTGCGTCCCTACCCTCAAGGTCCTCCATCCGTCCTTCAACCTCAGCTATTTGGGCCTCGCACCTCCGTAATCGATTGTCGGCGGAGATAACCGGAGATGCAATACGTAACCCATACAGAGAATCATCAACTGGATGCGCTCCACCCATCGCCGTGCCTCCTCCTAAGGCTGGATTGGGATCCATGGTCGAGGATGATGCGTCCGCCATTCCCACCTTGGAAGTTACCGTAGAGGTCGTCTCCTTCATTTCTGGTATGGCTCTGATACCAAGTGACACGAACGAAGGGATTACAAAGCGAATCCCAACAACGTGCGGCTCGGTCTATCGAAGATAACCGATCAGCCTTCCTGGCGTGGGTACCTAGTCTCTATGACTTAGGTCACGCCTAACAACAATAATGCAGCGAAACACAACACCAGAAAATACCACGAAGGAGAAGAAGA
The DNA here is from genome assembly GCF_009389715.1 of Phoenix dactylifera. Classification (NCBI taxonomy): domain Eukaryota; kingdom Viridiplantae; phylum Streptophyta; class Magnoliopsida; order Arecales; family Arecaceae; genus Phoenix; species Phoenix dactylifera. The sequence continues at coordinate 109,128 of NW_024068433.1, read as the reverse complement.
AATGTAGGGGAAGAGAACTTTATTGAATAACCACTCAACTGATTACAATAAGCTCTCTTGGCCTCTCCAGCTCTACCGGATACCAATCCCTCCCCTTTGAGGGTCCTCTTATAGAGGAACAACCTCTAGTTACAAGTCCCTCACGAACTCAACTTCCCATGCACAAGATAAGGATGAATTCTAGATAAGATAGGAAAACCCCGATTCCCGCAGGATTCTGCGCAATTAGATAAAACAGCCAAGTTCGTGCCTCAAACGAACTCCGATTACCATGAAACTAGATTCGTTGGATTCAGGACGAAGAATCCTTCCAGATGGCACCTTTTTCACTTTGAACGGACTTCTGTAGAGTTCCCAAAATGCCCCTCAAAGTGAAAGCGCGTGGAAACAGCGTTTCAGCCACGTCTTCTAACCATACACGTTTTCAGTTATAAAAACGTGTTAAAACGTGTTCCTTGCCTTCTGGAGACTTATGCCACGTTCCTCCATCAGTGGCACACATTTCCATGCATCCCAATTTCCCGGATTCAGTCCATGCTTCGAGATAAGCCCACAACGCTGAATCAGTCTCGTTGCAGCAGCTTTCCTCCTAATGATGAACCAGCATGTATTCTCAACAATACACGACTTGGAGCACGTGCCCACGGCCCCATGCTCTTGGGTATTCCACCTACATCTTGCACACATTTCCCTAGGTGATCCTAGGGCCCAGATTGGTCTCCAAGTTGCCCAAATCTCTAGAGAGCACCGTCAGACCTCGAACCCGTCCAGCGACCTGATCTGGTTTATACCTTGATCCGCGTCCGGTCCAGCCCCGATTCGAGGAGCCGTGACACTAGTGGGAGATAGGGATCATACACAAGATCCCAAAACCTACAACGAGGCGATATCTGATATCGATTCTGAGAAATGGTTGGAAGCTATGAAGTCAGAGATAGACTCCATGCATTCCAACCAAGTCTGGACCTTAGTAGACCCACCAGAAGGTATTGTACCTATTGGATGCAAATGGATCTATAAAAGGAAGATAGGTTCGGATGGAGAGGTAGAGACCTATAAGGCAAGGCTTGTGGCGAAAGGGTATAGTCAGCGCGAAGGCATTGACTATCAGGAGACCTTTTCACCTGTAGCCATGCTAAAATCCATCCGAACATTGCTTGCCATTGCAGCATTTCATGATTATGAAATCTGGCAGATGGATGTGAAAACTGCTTTCCTGAATGGATATCTTGATGGAGATATCTATATGGAACAGCCTTTGAGTTTCACTTCCAGTGATGGAGATCACAAGGTCTGCAAGCTGCAAAGGTCCATCTATGGACTAAAGCAAGCATCTCGGAGTTGGAACACTCGTTTCGATGACGCAATCAAAACGTTTGATTTCATCAAAAACGAAGAGAAACCGTGTGTTTACAAAAAGGTTAGTGGGAGCGCTGTCGTATTGCTCGTACTGTACGTGGACGACATCCTACTGATAGGGAATGATATTCCCATGCTAACCTCGGTCAAGGTCTGGTTGTCAAAAGAATTCTCCATGAAAGACCTTGGAGAAGCATCCTATATTTTGGGAATAAAGGTCTATAGAGATAGATCTAAAAGGATGCTTGGCCTTTCACAGAAGATGTACATAGAGGAGGTGCTGAAGAGGTTCAGCATGGAAAACTCCAAGAGGGGTCTCTTACCCCTTAGGCATGGAATTCATCTCTCCAAGAAGATGTGCCCCAACACATATGAAGAGATTCAACGCATGAGCAAGATCCCCTATGCATCAGCAATAGGGAGCCTCATGTATGCCATGCTATGTACATGACTTGATATAGTACATGCTGTGAGTGTCACGAGCATATGTCAATCAGATCCAGGCAAAAAGCACTGGATAGCTGTGAAGAACAGTCTTAAGTACTTGAGAAGAACTAAGAACATGTTCTTGGTCTTTGGAAGAAGATCAGAGTTGAAGGTAGAAGGATGCACACATATTGATGATAGAAAGTCTACATCAGAATATGTGCAATGGTGGTTCAGTAAATTGGAAGAGTTCCAAACAACCGATCATTATAGATTCTACCTTAGAAGCTGAATGTTAAGCCGTATCTAAGGGTGCAGTGGAAACCTTCTGGTTAAAAGTTCATTGCAGAGTTAGGTGTAATGTCATTAGATGCCATAACACTTTACTGCGATAACATTGGCACCAGAGCACTAGCTATGGAGCCAAGGTCTCATCAGAAGTCCAAGCACATGGAGCGGCTTCCACCTCATACGCGACTATGTTGAGAAAAAATATGTAGAGGTGCAGAGAGTAGACTCCGCGGATAACGTGGCAGACCCGTTCACTAAGCAGCTAAGTCAGCAAAAGACTGAAGCCCACCTTGAGAAGATGGGGCTTAGATATATGACTGATTGGCTTTAGTGCAAGTGGGAGATTGTTAGATGTATGCCCTAGAGGCCAATCTGGCTGACACATTGTTAATTCTAGGGACATAATTTTGTACTTGACTATTTATTATTGAATAAATAAAAGGCATCTTTTCATTCATATTATTTATGTGTCTATGAATCGTCCAAGAAATTAATAAGATGATGATACATATTCTCAAGAGTTGAAAATTTGAGCCATGTATCATTGGTGATTAATTTTTAGATGCTCCTGATCAATAGATCATCACGAGGACGGTGATCGATCCGATCAGTGCACAGATCACTTTCTTTACTCATGGACGAGACTTGAGTCCATCGTGTAGGGACACTGAAGTGATAGTGCAGGTGCTTGTTAGAGAACAAGGGTACTGAGCGTGACCAAGACAAGAAGTCACTTGGATGTCTATCCACTCGTCAGTGACTTGCTTGATGTTGCAGTAGTGTGACTGGTCCTTTGACCTGCGGTGCTTCGGCTACTCACAGTGAGGTTATTGAAGTTTGACTGCACACATACATGGTCTCTAGCCATATGGGTCCATGCAGTGTAAATTGGTTGCAGTAGGTTCACTGTAGGAGTAGGGTATGCACCTACAAGGAATCTATCGACCTTGATAGAAGAGGAGTGATCCTATGTGATTTGTTAGACCGATGATGAGAGCACAAAAGTGCGATCTACACATCACTTAAATTAGCATTATTGCTAACAAATAATGATAACAGTGCTGCATTAATATTTTATTTTTGTTGGGTGCAGGTGATCGTAAATCAAAGTTAGAATGCGCATTGGGTCCAAAAACCATGCAGTCAACTGCATGGTTCAACCCTAGTTGCACACTAGAAGGAGCCTAAGTTCAGCCAGCCGTCCACGTCCGAGAATCTCCCAAGCTTGCATCCACGACTCAGCCCGCAGCAAAGTTCCTTTTCTTCCGCTGATCCCGTCCACGTGCAAACTCCACCGCGATGCAGCCTCGCCCAGATCTTCTCCGCGTCCATGAGCCAACGTCCGCAACCTCCCGCGAAGCTTCTCCCAGATTCCGCTTCATCCGCGCGATTCCATCCCGATTCTCAGCTTCTGTGATCGCATCCAAGCAGCCGAATCCCAGCTCCCAGCCTTCCGTCTTCCTTGCAGATCCCGGATCTTTCTTCCCAGCATGCCACGTCCGTCCGAGTTCGCTTCTCCCGCGTGCAACGTTCCAGATCCTTGCCGCGTCCGTGAGCCAGCCGTCCGTGATGGTTTCGTGCCTCTTCCGTGTCCCAGATCCTCACGAACGCATGCCTCTTCCCAGCGATTTTCCAGCTTCCGCATCCCATGGCGATCGTCCGCAGCTTTCGGAGTCGCGATCTCTTCAGCTAATCCAGCATCCAGATCAACGTCTGCGAGCATCCCGCATCTCTTCTCCCGCGTGTGGATCTTCCAAGCCTCACCCATCCGCAAGCGATCGCGATCCTCCCAGCCATCCACGTCCATACTCGTCTCCCGTGGATTCATCTCATCCGGCCATCTGTCACCCGCGTGCGAGAAAGGGGGGGGAGGAGAGCCGGTTATCTCTGCCATTCGGGAGGAAAAAAAAGGCATCCTTCATTCGAGAAAAAAAACAGAGGAGCTCCCCCTGTCATTAGAGAAAAGAAGAGAGGGAAACAGGGGAGCCCCTGTTAGGGAAACAGGGGAGCCCCTGTTTCCGAAAAAAAAAGAAAAAAGAAAAAAAAAAGAAAGAGGGAAAAATGAAAGGGGGATTAATGCATGAAATGAGTGGCTGATTTCTTAGGAAGGGTGATGGAGGAACCTTTGATGTATTTCTCTTTGAAGTAAACTCTAAACTTTTGCTTTTAATGATTTTTATTTATTGATATGTTTTTGATCCATGCATAGTTATTTCGTCGATAGATCTTTAATGGAGTATGATTATTGATATATGGATTGCTTTAGTATTTGATTCGTCGTAGACGTAGAAAGCACGGCGAATGCTTAGAAATTGAGTTCATATGTTCATGAAACATATACCATGATTAGATCTATCCTACATTTAATCTTTAATCAAGAACCATAGAGTTTATTCCTTGGATGCAATATCATCAAGGGAGATTCCAGATCCCTACCATTTTTATTTCATTGAATTGTGTTTATTATTCTTTGCATTTAATTTCTGAAAATCAAAACATCATTTTAATCCACATATTTATTCAACTAAAGTACTAATTATATCTAAAAATTACGCTAATAATCTATAGATCGTTCCCTGAGGATTCGACCTCGGACTCCCGAGATTTTACTACTTGTGCGATTCTCCTGCACTTGGGAGAACAATTTTATTTTTGCATCAAGTTTTTGGCGCCGTTGCCGGGGACTGGTAGCATAGTTGTTTTTCTTTTTATTAAAAAAAAACAAAATTCAAAAAAAATAAAAAATAAAAAAAATAAAAATAGTTTCTATTTTTACTTTCTTCTTCTCTCTTACTAATTTTTGATTTTTCCTGGTATCATTTGATCAGGAACCGAAGGGGAAGTTTGGAACAATCAGAAAAGGAACGGCTGAAAAAGAAATACTGTAAAGGTTTGCTTTAAAAATTGCTGGGGAAATTCCTTTTGGTAACATTTGAACCTTTCTTATTTAAATTGATTCCCAATTAGCCTGAAATTTTGTGGTGATTGTTTGATTTTAATTTCAGCAAAAGTGTGAATGCATGCTTGATACACATACCCCAATTAATCCGCACATAGTAAGGGCAATCACCCCTACAAGATAAGAACTGGATTTCATCACCAGATTCTTGCCCAAATTAGGTGAATCAATTCTCACATAGCTATCACGTTAAATAAAATCAATTAGACGTTGGCCCCTAGGGACATTCGAGCTCAATAGGATGAAGATCACCGAAAGTTGCACCAATTTCGCTCTGTGGCTCAGTTGATGTCTAGGCAAGCTTTGTCCCTTTAAGGGAGACAGTTCATCTGTTCGAGGCAAGTGGGTTTTAAGTGGGACCTTTGCAAACGCATCGTGACCCCTCCACTTACCTGGGAGCTTACCTGGTCAACTTAGTTCATTAGACCGGATTGGAGGCTTAGGTGCCCTCTTCAAACCAGTTAGGAGCTGTCTAGTAATTTTAGGGCAAATATGAGGAATTGATGTGTTTTTCTTTTAATGCATGCTTAACTGCACCTGATGCGTCTGGCTGAAGACGTTAAACTTAGCGCTTGTTGGGAGGCAACCCAATTCTCATAGGTTATTTTTGCATATTTTTTTGTTATTTTTTTCAGAAGTCCCTCATATTACTGATGCAACTACGGTAAAATGCTTCTATCCTCCATATGCATCATATTTTCGTCCAAAAAAAAATATATAAAACAATAAAAATAATAATATAATATTCAACAAAAAAATTCATCAAAAAAAAACCCTAATTTCTATGAAAAAAAAAAACATTGAGGACAATGTCTGATCTAGGTTGGGGGGTAATAGGATTTGAATTTTTAAAGGAATTTTTCGCATTTTCACATTTTTAAGTGAATTTCAAAAAAAAAAATAATAATTTCTATGCCTTAGTGCTGACATGATAAACACACAAAGTATATAAAATCTAAAAAGCCCAATAACTAGTCAGGAGTAAGTCAATTTGAGTTCTTTTTATTAAATATTCTTTTAGCGAGTTGTAAGATAATTTTTACTTTGGAATTTCACAACATACATGGCCTACACTTCTAAGGATTAGGTTCAACATTATGTTACTAAGTCTAGTAGCAACCTTGAGTCCTGATGAATCATTCCTATCTAATTCACTATTATCCCGTATTTATTGTTAAAAAAAAAGTGAATTTAGTCAGGTACATCGAAAAGGGCTACCTATTGTCAAAGGTCAGCGGGCTTGTGATGATGAACCCGAGCATAGGTTCGTAGGGGAGTCTTGATGCCCAACACCTTATGCCATCTGGCGTGGGAGTGTTGACTGAATGCTCGCTACATGGAGGAATCATTACAAGAGTAAAAGTGCATAATTTATTTATAACTACAAAATTAAAAAAAAAATCAAAATCAAAAAAAAAATGAAAGAGAAAAAGAGAAAATAATATTGACCTTGAAAAAGACGATAGTGTGAAAGCCGTCGTTGTAAAAATTCGAGTAAACTGGAATATTACAGATAAAGCCCATGAGGTATTAAAGTAAACATCCACAACTCTCGAAATCCTGCAAGGTAGGATGATTTTGAATCAGTGATTAGGTCTTATCTGACCAATTCTTGGAAGCTACTAGCTTTAGCAGTATTTTGGGGATCTAAAGCCTTAGCTTGTGTATGGTCCAGATATCACCGAGCACCCAAGTATAAAGAAGTCTTACAACTCTCTAACGGAAGCTTAATAATTTCAACTTAAGTTGCATACTGACCTAGGATTCGGGCTGACTTAGTAATTAAAACTTTGTGTGCTTTTGAAATTATTGGCACTTATGCATTTGAAATTATATTTTATAAATCAATAAAATAAATTCTTTCGACAGCAGTTTGTGGGTATCTGAGCCGGAAACCCTCACGAGACAAAACTCGTCCACTAGGGCCACCTAGGGGTTTAAAGCCTTATTGCATACGGTAAATGCAATCGCGATTCCTGCGAAAGTGAGTTAGTTTTATTTATTTTATTTTGCTCGAGGACTAGCAAAATGTAGGTTGGGGGGTGTGATAAGTGCTAAATAATGCATAAATTAATATTTTATTCATAGCACTTATCATTATTTTAATTCATATATTTTGTAAATTTAACTAAAAATTGTATTACCTTCATGATTGCATTTTAATAAATTATCCAAGGTAATTCAAGTTTAATTTGATTATTTATTGATTAAGCTTAAAGTATACAAGTCGAATCAAATTTATTTGGGATGACCCCTGAACCTAAATTGCATGCACCCCATGAATTGGATCTTCCCAACCAATTAGAGTCGACCCCAATTTTCATTTTTTTCAACACATGGCCACCCCAAGTTCACATATTTTCTCCCTGTTTTGTGTCCTAGCCATATCTAAGCTACTCTACCATAACTCCAACTGCAAGTCATCTCAGCCATTCATCACGTTTCACGAACTCATCTCCCGCATCTTTCTCATCTTACTTATCTTCCACGCGTCTTCAGCCATTCCCAATATCCCCTGATCCCAGCCTCAACCGAATCGAGTTCAATCCTCCGTCCACGGATTTCTCCCAGCATCCTCTCCCCTGATCCGAGAGTTCCTTCTCTTTCAGATGAGAACCAGCAACCGTACTCTACAAGCTCTCCCCCTCGCAGATTCAAATCAACCTCCGGATCCCCTGAGAATAGAGTTTAGCCACAACTCCCTCACGTTCGTGATCTATCGTCAGCCGCATCCAACCGGATCCCCGACTTTATCTCTTCCGAACCAATTCAGCCGAGAACACCACCCCCCAAATCCAAACCTCCACGTCCCAAGAACAGAATCGGTGGTCTGTTCCGCAGCTTCATCTTTTCCCAGCCGTTCGACCCATCTCTTAGATTCTCCCAGCCGGGGAACATCATGAGCAACTCCTCCTTCCCAAGCATCACGGAAGTGTCAATCCGTTCCCAGCTGAACGATCACTCCCCTGTTCCTAACAGAACCAGGATCTCCTTCACGTCGAATCTCCCAACGTCTTCCCCCCTGTTTCCCGCGTCCTCATTTCTTCCGCATCCCCTGCTCCGTTGCATCTCATCTACCGAATCCAAACTCCCTCCTATTCGGTTTAATTGGCCACGGAAGAATCTCCTGTTTCTGGATCATCTCCCAACCGGATCCCAAACTCCACACTCCCTACAATCTTTATCCAAACTTCCTCCCAGCCGATTCCTTCCACGTCCACGGCTTGATCCCAGTTCCTCCCAACCGAACTCCCCATATTTCCTCTCAGCCGTGAGCGCCATTCCATGTTTCCCACGTCTTCCACATCATCCTCTGTTCCGCACCTCACGAATCAGTTCTCATCCCATGAAGCATCTCAGTCTGTGTTCATCCCGTTTGCATGTCGCTCGAAACCCATCTTGTTCAAACTCCCAGCTCCCGTATCCCATTTCAAATCCAACCTTCACCAAATCCGGCGTCTTCAACCAACCCATCCTCATCTCCTCTGCATCCGTTCCCAACCAACATCCTCAAACTTCCCCTCGCATCCGTGTCGTCTTCCCATCGTTTCTTCATCACAGATCCATCCGCGTGTCATCCCCTGTTCCACATCATCTCCCAGCTTCATCTCTTCCGAATCCCTCGCGCCTGTGCCCATCTTTTCCGTGATTCCTTGATTCTGGATTCCCCCCATCCTGTTTCTTCAACATCCTCGTCACCCCCTGCAGCCGAAGATCAAGCAACAGACTTCTGGATCAACTACCAGCTCACCTTCCTCTGCTTCGGAATCAAATCCCAACAGCATACCAACTCAAGGATGAAGCTAACTTCAACGAAATCAGTTCCCAGACTATAATCCCAACGCTCGGATTAAATCTTCTACGCGTCGCTCGCTGCCGTGGAACAGAAGCCGTTCCTCCATCCTCATCTTTTCACTCGGGAAGCTTATCCTCCGGATGCTAACAGAGGCTATAAAAGGAAGGGAGTTCTCTTCTCTGGGACTCATTCCTCCTCTTCCCCACCAGGGGAGGGGACTGCCCCCTTTCTCCCACCGATCTCTTCTCAGGAGGGAATACCAGAGAAATAAAAAAGGAATCAGGAGAGGAAGGGAGGAAGGAATCAGGAAAGGAAGGGAGGAAGAAGATGGAAGCTCTTCGTGCTGCTGCTATCGTCCACAACTATATGCAGGGCTGATTTCTTCTCTTTAGGGCTGGATGCAGCCCTAACAAAGGGACACGGGTTTTATATTTTATTTTATGTTCTTGGAGTTGTATGAACTTATTGTTTTTAATGGGAATCTTCTTTTGAATCATATTTAATTTCTGTGATTTTAAGTATGATGTTCGTACAACTGTTCTTCATGATCACTAGGTAAATATAAGATAGTCCATGCTTAGGGAAGATGCGATGTGCTACCACCTTAGATTAGGGTAGACATTTCATGCCAACTGAAGATGGATTATGCCCAAATTACTTTTGTGAATTTTTTATTCAAATGCTTATTAGGCTTGTAGCCAATTTGCATGTTTATCCAAGAATAAATTAAAATATAAATAACCCTTGTCCCGATGTTAGTGGTGAATTCCTTGCCCTACGTTCTCCCAAACTGATATCTTTTTAATTACATTTTGCTTTATTAAAATTCCTTAGTTTAATTTTCTTCACCAACTCTTCCTTTTTAAATATTTTATTTTTATTTTTAAAGAAAAACAACTGTACCCCAATCCCTGTGGATCGATACCCGTAATCACTATCCTACCAGATACGTGCTATTGCGTGGTCTTTAAAGCTGATTTATTAGTATAATTTTAGATTTAATCAGTATCTTAGTATTTAGTCTTTTTCTTTCAAAAAAAAAAAAAATCTTTATTGCTGTTTTTTTATTCCCTGCACAGTCTGCATCAAACTCTGATATCTAAATAATCCACCGTCTGATTGCACTCAAATTTTGTCAGCTGCTGTAGGACACATGTTTCTTTCATCTGAACGGTCTGATTGACATTCTGATACTTTACGACCATTAAATTAATATAAACTTTGCTGCTGTCTGCTTTGAATTTTCTGTGTTTAATTTTTTTTTTTTTTTTTTTTAGAATCAGAATTTTATTATCATCAAATCTCATTAACCCTTGTTGCTACTTGAAAATTGATAAGAACTTTAAGAAAAGATCAAGGGTAATCAATAAAAAAAAAAACAAACAAATAAATAAACTCTGAAATTTTGTATGCTAGGTTGGAATAGGGACAACGCTGGACGTCTGAGTCGACAACCTTTTGACAATTCATTAGATCACATTATTGAAACTTTTTCGCAAAATCTCAGATCTGGTGAGATGGCTGATGATGATGTAGGAAGTCACCATGGTAATGAAGGTAGACCCCCAGTTATGACACTTCGACAATACTTACATCCCACTAGGACTAGTCAACCTTCATGTATGATTATTCTTGAAAATGTAGGACACTTTGAAATCAAACCAGGAGTAATTCAATTGCTGCCAAAGTATCATGGAATGGAATCCGAGAACCCTTATCTTCACCTTAAGGATTTTGAGAAAATTAGGCATGATAAATCAATTCTAAGAAAATCTTTTGAACCTACACAAAAAGTTCTTTGTTATGACTCTCGCTTACATCTGTTTCCTGGAAAGTTACGATCAAGATGGACAGGTCCTTTCATTGTAAAAACTGTTTTTCCACACGGGGCAATTGAAATTGAGAATCCACAGGATGGCAAAATTTTTAAGGTTAATGAACACAGATTAAAACCTTTTCTTGAGAATTTTGCAGATGAAGAGGACTCCTTTCCCTTGGAGGAGCCTTCTTATGACTGAGCATGACGGCCAAGGTATGTGTATATTAGTTAGAATTATTTTTTTCTTTTATTTTTTTTCTTATTTTGTAGGTCTTCTTTTCTGGAAATCAACAGCTCAAGGTATTCTTCTTCTCTCTAATATTCTTTTCTCTATTGTTTCTCACATATAGCTTTCTTGCATCTTTTACATTGAGGACAATGCAATATTTAAGTTGGGGGGAGAAAAATATTTTGATCTAAAAAAAAATAATAATAATAATAAAAAATAAAAACTTGTTTTTGCATTTGATTTATTCTATTACTTTCTTTTCTGAGCAAATACACATGTATTTTCATATTGAGTTTGTGCAACTATTAAGGCAAGGAACACATGCATACTATGATTGATTCAGAGACCTATTATTAGATCCCCACACGTGTACTTAATGACAATAGGAAGGCCTCAGGAGTTCATATTTGTTAACTGCATTTTTGTTAGCCTTATCCATAAAAGAAGTATGAGTATCCTTGTTCGTACCATAAGGTTCAGGATTTGGTTTTCACATAAAGATAGAGGTTGAATATCTCGACTAGATTACTTAGGTGCCTTATGATCCGACTTTGGTTGACCTATAGTCACGATGCAGTCACATATATAATAAAAATATTTATATGGTTCAGTCTATCATTTCTTTTCTTGCATAATTATTATTCAAAAAAAAAAATATATAATACTTATGATGACAAGTCTGGCCTCGTGGCGTAGTCTGGTTCGAGTAATTAAGTCCGAGGGGTGTTTCACCTAATGTCTTGAGCCAATTGGATCGGGGGTCATTGACTGAAAGCTCGCTACATGGACCTTACTAGAGCCTAATGGGGTTGGATAGCTGTAGTTGTCATGTGTATTGAAAAAAAAAAAAAATGAAATAAAAATAAGCATGAATGAGTTGGTTAGGCTGAACCTAGTGACATGTGGTAATGGCTGGTTTGACTCCATTGTATTGGACCTCTGTGTACCCAGGTTGTTTAGTTGAGATTGATAGCTCTTTCTTTACATGCGAACCATTCTTGACAAATTTAGACAACATGTGATATTCTGAAAATTTGATGGATCAGGTTCTAATAAAGTGTAGAAAACATTTGTGGACTTGAGTAGTGCACCTAAAACTCAGGTGGTGCTCTGTTGTGGTGGAGGTATTAGTACTCTGAGAAAGTCATATGATTTGATGCACACTACACTTTTATATTCCTTGCTTTGACGGTTGCCATACTTGAAAATATTTGTCAATTAATTACATGTGTATTAGCTTAGGGTTTATTTTTATTAGAATCTCATGTCATATAATTCATGATGTTTGTGGGTAACATCCCTGAAAACCCTCACGAGACAACACTCGTCCACTAGGGTAACCTAGGGGTTTAACGGCTTGTTGCACGTGCTAAGTGCAATCGTGATTCCTACGAAAGTGAGTACTTATTTTAATTTTATGCAATTAGTTCTAATAAAATATCAAAGGTTAAACCACATCTTTTGTACTCTCATTTTATTATTTGCTCGTTAATTGCTAGAGACTAGCAATAAGCTAGTTGGGGGGTGTGATGAGAGCACAAAAGTGCGATCTACACATCACTTAAATTAGCATTATTGCTAACAAATAATGATAACAGTGCTGCATTAATATTTTATTTTTGTTGGGTGCAGGTGATCGTAAATCAAAGTTAGAATGCGCATTGGGTCCAAAAACCATGCAGTCAACTGCATGGTTCAACCCTAGTTGCACATTAGAAGGAGCCTAAGTTCAGCCAGCCGTCCACGTCCGAGAATCTCCCAAGCTTGCATCCACGACTCAGCCCGCAGCAAAGTTCCTTTTCTTCCGCTGATCCCGTCCGCGTGCAAACTCCACCGCGATGCAGCCTCGCCCAGATCTTCTCCGCGTCCATGAGCCAACGTCCGCAACCTCCCGCGAAGCTTCTCCCAGATTCCGCTTCATCCGCGCGATTCCATCCCGATTCTCAGCTTCTGTGATCGCATCCAAGCAGCCGAATCCCAGCTCCCAGCCTTCCGTCTTCCTTGCAGATCCCGGATCTTTCTTCCCAGCATGCCACGTCCGTCCGAGTTCGCTTCTCCCGCGTGCAACGTTCCAGATCCTTGCCGCGTCCGTGAGCCAGCCGTCCGTGATGGTTTCGTGCCTCTTCCGTGTCCCAGATCCTCACGAACGCATGCCTCTTCCCAGCGATTTTCCAGCTTCCGCATCCCATGGCGATCGTCCGCAGCTTTCGGAGTCGCGATCTCTTCAGCTAATCCAGCATCCAGATCAACGTCTGCGAGCATCCCGCATCTCTTCTCCCGCGTGTGGATCTTCCAAGCCTCACCCATCCGCAAGCGATCGCGATCCTCCCAGCCATCCACGTCCATACTCGTCTCCCGTGGATTCATCTCATCCGGCCATCTGTCACCGCGTGCGAGAAAGGGGGGGGAGGAGAGCCGGTTATCTCTGCCATTCGGGAGGAAAAAAAAGGCATCCTTCATTCGAGAAAAAAAACAGAGGAGCTCCCCCTGTCATTAGAGAAAAGAAGAGAGGGAAACAGGGGAGCCCCTGTTAGGGAAACAGGGGAGCCCCTGTTTCCGAAAAAAAAAGAAAAAAGAAAAAAAAAAGAAAGAGGGAAAAATGAAAGGGGGATTAATGCATGAAATGAGTGGCTGATTTCTTAGGAAGGGTGATGGAGGAACCTTTGATGTATTTCTCTTTGAAGTAAACTCTAAACTTTTGCTTTTAATGATTTTTATTTATTGATATGTTTTTGATCCATGCGTAGTTATTTCGTAGATAGATCTTTAATGGAGTATGATTATTGATATATGGATTGCTTTAGTATTTGATTCGTCGTAGACGTAGAAAGCACGGCGAATGCTTAGAAATTGAGTTCATATGTTCATGAAACATATACCATGATTAGATCTATCCTACATTTAATCTTTAATCAAGAACCATAGAGTTTATTCCTTGGATGCAATATCATCAAGGGGGATTCCAGATCCCTACCATTTTTATTTCATTGAATTGTGTTTATTATTCTTTGCATTTAATTTCTGAAAATCAAAACATCATTTTAATCCACATATTTATTCAACTAAAGTACTAATTATATCTAAAAATTACGCTAATAATCTATAGATCGTTTCCTGAGGATTCGACCTCGGACTCCCGAGATTTTACTACTTGTGCGATTCTCCTGCACTTGGGAGAACAATTTTATTTTTGCATCAACTGAGTTCTAAGACCTTGGCCAGGGCAGTAATATAAAGTGGAGAAAGAGTTTTCCACTATCGAACTCGAGTCGAATAAATTTTGACATATGACAGACGATGGGGTTTGATGAGTTGTCCATGACCTCCGTCCTATAGGGATCCACGATAGTAGGACTGTATCACATGGTAACTGCATCTAGAGGTTCATCATTCTATTCTACTGGGTAGCCACTACATGCTGCTAGGTGTCACTGGTGGATGGTGGGACTCACAGGGATTATCTCGATGATCGATAAACCCTAATGAGTAGAGTTGGAATCGTTCCAATCCATTGAAAGGAGTTCTCAATGATATTATGATAGAGATCATAATATATCTCACTACCAGTCAGAGTAGAACCTATGGGGTCACACACACTAGAAGTATTGACCGATCCGATGGTTGAATCGTGATTAGGAATCACAAGTAATCAATTCGATTGATATTCAGTTGAAGAAGGAACAAAGGGAATTAATTAATTGGACTTGAAACAAGAGTCCTACTTCGAGTAGGATTCCTAGAGTCCTAATTGGATTAGGACTGGGAATCCTAGTGGGAGTAGGACTGGAATTCCTATTTGGAATAGGATTCCTACAATCCTAATGAGATTAGGAGTTTTTGATGACCCAAAGATTGATTCATAGATTGATTTTGATGATCACAACACCTTGAAGTATAGATACTAATGTTTATGTTGCAAGGAGAAAGATATTTATTTTGCAAGGAACATAGCAAGTTGGAAGAACACAAGAAGGCCTCCAAAAGCACTCAAGAAAAGTTAGAAGAAAGCTACAATTCATTGGCCCAACTTTAAAGTTCAAAAGATTCAAATTGGAGGAGCAAATTCAAAGGAAAATTCAAAAGAATAGTCTTCGAGTCGACTCCTGAGGAATTCGAGTCGACTCCAATGGTTGCCGAGTCGACTCCAAAGAAAGCGAGAGTCGACTCTCAGTGGTACACAAGGGAAAACTCAGAGAAGCAGTTTTTGGACACTGAGATTCGAGTCGACTCCCACAAAGTCCGAGTCGACTCCAAAGACAACAACCCCAAGACAGAAGACGGTATTTTCGTCTCTGAGAGGCGAGTCGACTCCAAGACAAGTCAAGTCGACTCCAAGGCAGCGCGGCTCCAAAATACAGAGGATCAGTTTTCCGACTCTGAGATTCGAGTCGACTCCCAGACAGCTCGAGTCGACTCCAAGGCAGCGCTACACTAAGATGGCAGAAGACCAACTTTCGGAAACTGAGAGCCGAGTCGACTCCAAGGAAGTTCGAGTCGACTCCAAGACTGGATGAGCCAAAAGACAGAGAATCGGGAGTTCGGGCTCTGAGATTCGAGTCGACTCCCAGGAGAGTCGAGTCGACTCGAGTGGACAAAATTCAAATTTGGATCCACGGACTACAGAGGATGAGCCGACTCCAAAATTGCCAGGTCAGCACCAGAAGTTGGCGAGTCGACTCCGGGTTAAGTCGAGTCGACTCCCAGTCAAGACGGCAACTTTAATTCAAACTTGGAACAGTTGCCGAGTCGACTCCGGAAAAGCTCGAGTCGACTCCTGCTACAGCCGAGCCGACTCCTGATCGCGCGAGTCGACTCCAAACCCAACGGTCATATTGTCAGGAGCTGCAGACTGGTTCCAACGGCTCTATTTTTGTCTCTAACGGCTATATTCTTGTTTCCACTCCATCTAAAGCTATAAAAACAAGAAGAGAGCTAGGGGAGAATGCATGGAAGTGGGAGAGATCATCTAGGAAAGAGATCTCAAAGAGATTACAAAGGAAATCTCCCATAAGCACAAAAGGGCCATCCAAAACGAAATAGAGAGAAGAAGAGCATCCAAGTGAATCCGAAAGCTTCCTCTCCATCCGTGTGCTGCCTCGGGGATCCTCTACTTCATGCCAAATCAGAGGAGGATCAAGTAAAGAAGAAGCCGAGCTCCTCCATCTTCAAAACTCGTTTGAGGGCTTCTCTTTACTCTATTTGTTTATATTGTCATATCTGCTTGTTTAAGAAGCTTTGATTTGTTTTTATTCTTTGTTTTAATATCTTGTAACTTGATTCAATCAAGGGATTGAATCAAGGGGTTAAAGGTTTGTTGGTGAGCCAAAGGGAAAACCAACGGTGTAAGGTTTGTTGGTGAGCCAAAGGGAAAACCAACGGTGTAAGGTTTGTTGGTGAGCCAAAGGGAAAACCAACGGAATTAAGGTTTGTTGGTGAGCCAAAGGGAAAACCAACGGGGTTTAGGTTTGTTGGTGAGCCGAGGGTAAAACCAACGTGTAAGGGTTTGATTGTGAGCCCGGGAAAACAATCGGAGTGGTTCTAGTCGGTGAGCCTGGGAAAACCGACCGAGTTCGTTGTGCGCTCGTAAAACAACAAGTTGGGTTGTGAGCTTGTAAAACAACCGGCTGTAATCGGTAGGATTATAGTGAAATTCCCAAGAGGTCTTGGGGAGTGGATGTAGGTGCTGGGGTGCACCGAACCACTATATGTCCTTTGTGTTTGTAATGCCTCTAGTTATTGTCTAACTAACACACTTACTTACTTAGATAAATTGCTTGCTTAATTCTTATCCGCACATCTTTTAGTTGCAAGCATATTTAATCAAGTCGAAGTCTATACATCAAAACCTTGCTAAGTTTAACTTTCACTGTGTATCTATACAACTTAGCATAGTTAATCAAAAAGTTTTAGAAGTAGCATAAAAGTTTTAAAAGACCCAATTCACCCCCCCTCTTGGGTTGTATCTACTGGGCAACAAGTGGTATCAGAGCAGGTGCTCAAATATTATTTGTAGTCTTAACCGACTAGAGCCAAAGATCATGACAACTCAAATAGATAGTTTTCTAGGAGAAGGACAATCAATTGATACACCTCCACTGTTTAATGGTATAAACTACCCACATTGGAAAATACGCATGCGCATCTTCATTCAATCACAAAACTATTATCTATGGAAAATCATAATAAATGACCTTCACACACTCTCTCACATTAATGAGAAGGACTTAGCACAATTAAATGCTAATGCTATGAACATATTATATTGTGCTATTCAAGAAACAAAGTTTAATGAAATTTCTGCATGCTTATCTGCTAAGGAGATTTGGGATACTTTAGAAAATATTTATGATAAATCTCAGATTAGCTCTCATGTGTTTCAATTACATTCTAACAATGAGACTGCAGAAAAAGGTGTTGAATCTCCCACCTCAGTCGAGTCGACTCCAAGTATTTCAGAGTCGACCCTCAAGATAACCGAGTCGACTCCAATAAGGTCCAAGTCGACTCCGAGGCAAATCAGCTTCCTAAAGACAAAGAAAAAGAGGAAGCAAGAAGAAAGGAAGAAAGAGATAAAAAGGAAGAAAGCCTTGACCAAGAAAGAGTCAAGCCAAAAAATAAAGGTTAGGAGCAACAATGATGATATTAGCTCCAAGAAACTACAAGAGGTAACTGACTTGTGCTTTATGGCACAAGAAGACAAGGTAAAATCTGAATCTACTCTTACCTCAAATGATTTTCAAGAAGAATTCTCTTATGATGAATTATTAAATGCTTTTCATGAGTTGTATAGTGATTGTAGAAAATTATCTGTAAAGAATAAAAATCTTAAGAAACTAAATTCTGAAAATGAAAGCTTAAGGTCATTTTCAGAAGAATTGATTCAGAAAAATCATAGCTTAATTAAAGAAAATCAAAACTTAAGTAAAGAAATTAACCAATTAAGATGTTTTATTAACAAATTCACTGTGAGTTCAGAAAGATTAAAAATGATGTTTGAAAGCCAACATGCTGATTTTGATAAATCAAAATTTAGCTTGACTCCTTCACTTAGCCATAAATCTCTAGAGAAAAAGGTTATCAATTTACCAAGCAAACCATTAAATAAGATAACTTATTTCAAAAATGAAAAGGATGGGAATAACAACTTTACCTATCGTTCTAGTATAATTAAATCAAATGGTAAAGTTATTACTATTAAACAGATATGGGTTCCAAAAGGAACCATATGTCCTAACTCTCAAGGACTCAAGCAAGCTTGGGTACCCAAAATGAGAAAATGAGGATGTACACATAGGTGTACCAAGGTACCTATGGAACATAAAGAAACTTAAAAAGTTATTAACAAAAAAAATAATAATGAAATCAGTAATTCTTGCATCTCCTCATTATTTGTGCTTTAGTATTTGATATGATTTGCTAGTAGTGATCAATTTTGTGATATAGAAAATACTTTTGGAAATATAATCAAATCTCTTCATTTGTTAGTATACTTTACTCACTATTGGATAAGTTGCTAAATGATTAATTAATTCATTAAAAATAACTATATGAACCCTCTATATGCTTGATTAAGAATTTTAGTCCATGGCATTATTTTTATTGATCATCAATATGATAATGTGTACTTGGTATGCTTTTGAATACCAAGATTAAAGAAACCATCCTTGGCACATAGAATCAACTCATGCTAGTATGTAATTAATCTCAAAAGACCTTGCCATAGGCTTGCTTAGATTATCTACTTAAAGGTCAAAGTATTGCTATGCATGCTAACTAAGGAAACAAACAAAAATCATTTCTAAATCTAAAGATGTTGTTTCCATCTCTAAGTCTTCAAAAGCTTACATTGGACTTGTTCTTGGAGAATAAAACTGAAGTATTTTTCTGTATTTACTAAATCTTGTAGAAGCGTTTCAAATGAAAAAGGTTTCCAAACTGTGAAGATCATGGCACAGTGTTGAAAACCAAAATCCAGATTAAGGTTATACAGAAAATAGTATTAAATTCAATTATTTCAGCTCCATGGACATCATAAGTAAAAAGGGGTTAATAGAATTCTTGAAGAAATGAAAAAGACAATTATGTATGATAGTCATCTAATTTTTAAAAGACTCTCATCACTGCTTGTCATACATATGATTTCTATTAGATCTATTTCTGATGAAAATTTTGATCTTCTGAAAAAATGAAAAATGAACCATTGCATATCTTTCATATTTTTCAGTCGTACATGTTATGCTTGATATACTCTTATGAAAATAATGCCAAATCTGATAGAGATATGTCTATCCTTGGATATCATTCATCAAGCAATGCATATAGAGTATTCAATGAAAAGTTTTTAGTTGCAAAAATATCAAGGTATTTTATTCTTTATGAGACTAATGATTTATTATCAAGATACTAAAATTAAATTATGTATGTATATGGTTAATCTTTTACATATAACAATCTGAAAAACTTGTTAATAATTAGAACTAACTTGGATTTTTCAGATATGCTCTTAATGAAGAAAAAGTGATGACTACTAAAAGACTAAATCAAGAAAAAATGAAATAGATCTTGATGAAATTTTTGCATGATTAGAAGTAAAGATCACCATCATCATTTGCTTGCTTTATGAGCTTTATAGTCCATCAAATGAGTGTGTAGAATGGACTCCTATGTGCTTACTTTATTAAAGAAGATATATGTTAAATAACCACCATATTTGAAAACACTCATTACAAATATGACAAAGCAATATATGATTTGATACAAGCATCAAGAGCATGATATAAAAGCTTAAATAACCTTTTTGATAGAAGGTAATAGTGATAATTCTTTGCATCAAAAAATGTGTGACACCTCACTTGCTCAAAGTATACATTAATGACATCATTTCTGGTTCTAATAATGAAGAGTTATATTGCAAGGTGAGTTTGAAATATGTATGATGAATGAATTAACATCTTCTCTCAAACTCCAAATTAAGACAAACAGGAAAGGGGATCTTCATTGACCAATGTTAGGCCACAAGAAAACTCTCATAGAAAATTGGCATGAAGAAGGTATGTCTATGACCCCATCTTGTAGAGTTTGAAAAGGATGAGCAAAGTAGATCTATTGTGTTAAAGCTGTATTGAAGCATGATAGAATAATTATTTTATCATACAGCTGGTAGACCAGATTGTATGCTCATTATGTGACCGTGTGCAAGACTTCAATCTAACTTTAATTAATCATATTTTATTGATATCAAATAAATCATAATCTGAATTTTGATAGAAACAAATGTTTAAGATAAATTGATTAAAACATAGTTAACATATCTTATTGATAATTATCTTAAGCAAATAGAATCTAAACTAAATTGACTTGAACTATCTTGGTTAATGAATCTATCTCTTTAGTTCAAATGATATGTGCTTGCTTATATTTAGGCAATCTCTTGAGTAAAGTGACTCAACATGCAACTATTGTCATATCTCATATTGAGTCATCTAATTAAAAAATATATATATGTTGGATGAATGCTTTGTATCTTAAAGAAACTAATGACCTTCCTTCAAGAAAGAAAAATGAGAAATTTCAACTTGAAGGATATCTTCATGTAAGATACACTAAACATTCACATGCAAACAAGAGAGAGGATCTTCTTCAGCCAAAAGTTCACACATAAGAAATCTAGTTTGGCTTGAAGAACATATAATGAATAGGTAATTTTAGATACCTTTCTCACAAATTAATTGAGCAAAGTCAATAACTTAAATCCTATTATGGCATGATTAAATTCTTTAATTATTAATTTTTGATATCATGTCTATATGTGTATTGACTGACTTATACTTTTAGAAATTATTTCATGGTTTGCCCAAACTAAAATATATCTTTGCCTATGTCATAACCATGAAATACACAAGTATATGCTTAAAATTTTGATGTAAAATAACTTGTGAGAAGTTATGAATCCTTGAGCATAATGAAAATGTTGTTTGCATAATATACATCTATATGATACATAAGATTATCTCTTTATTCTACTCTTTCTTGTAAATTACTTGAGAATGACAAAAAGGGAGAGAGATAAAGAAAAGAAAATGGACATTGTTCAAGAGATGAAAAATCTGAGTAAAGGCAAATACTCCAATCTTAAGGAAAAGCAAAACAAACATAGTATACTCGGAACATTTGTGAGACGTTTGGAAGAGATAAAATCTGTAACTAATTACACTCAAACAGGGAAAGTTAGAAGTGAACATTTTAACCTTTCTATATTGCTCATCATAGGGATGGTGCCAATGGGGAGGCTAGTGGTAGTACCCGGCACTATTTGACCCAACTATTCGGTGTAGGGCATATTAGGGACGGCACAAGAGGGAGGTTAGTGGTAGTACCTCGTGCCCCTTCCCAACTCCACCGGATAGGGAGCAAATAGAGTATAGAGCATAAGAAAGTAAAAATGAAAAACAAAGTAAATGAAAGTATACAAGAAAGAATCAATTCAAATTTTTAGTCACATGGAAACACACTTTAAGGATGAAATCAGTGCAAAATTATATTTAAATAGGGGGAGTTTATTTGAAAAGAATTGATTTTGATACTTGACATGCTTGTTCTTAATATTAATGTATGACTTAACACACACTATATTTTGCATGTGGCATGATATTTTAAATTATGGGTTCTCAATATCTTTTGTAGTACCCCATACTTGGACAACTTGATTGAATGTTTGAAATACTACATAACATTTTTTGCTTAGTTTTATTGAAAAGAAATTTCAGATTTATTGTTAGCAATCATCTCTAAAATCTGAAAGTTGAATAAAGAAGAAGAGAAGGATATCTCTATTTAGGGAAAATAAACTTTATTCTATCCTTCAACTTGCCTAAATTTGGTATATAATGTTCAAATTCGTACCAAAACTCAACATTTAATACAAAGATTCTGAATATGCTCTTATATGTTTGAAATATGTATTTTCAATCGTAATCATTTAAGATGAGCTATAATGTGGAAGATACATATCTCAAAGTATGAGTTTGAGAGCCTCTATTGAAAATCCTATGTAATTCAGAAT
This sequence comes from Phoenix dactylifera, assembly GCF_009389715.1. NCBI lineage: Eukaryota > Viridiplantae > Streptophyta > Magnoliopsida > Arecales > Arecaceae > Phoenix > Phoenix dactylifera. The sequence continues at coordinate 87,187 of NW_024068433.1, read as the reverse complement.
CTGATTTTGTATAAAAACTTAAACTAAATGTGATTTTTAAATAAAGTCTTACTTTACGAAAAACAGAATTAATTTCCTTTGGTGATTGCTCCGATACGCATCCGAAACATATCATTTCTTATCTTCAAAGTATACTAATATCGGTTCAAATGATGTGTCTTTCGATGATCTTGATTGCAAACAAAAATTTCTAAATATATGAGTTTATTTTGATATTAAAAAGATTTATTGTGCTTCATGAAAAACTATGATTAAGAAATTGAGTTCTAAAAATATATATATTTCAATAATCATCTATATGTTTTTCTCTCCTACATTATTAAACACTTCTATCAATAGAGTGAATGATCTTAAAGCTAGAAATATTTCAGCTCACTCAAATGATTCTAAAAGAAAGAAAATGTAAATGCGGTTGAAAGAAACTAAGCTTCAAATGAATCATTTTCTGATTAATATTTCTACACATTTTCTCTAAGATTATGAGAAAGCATAACTTGTTCGTAAAGGATTAGAAAGAGTAATTACTACAAATTTTGAAATAATACTAGATTACTCTACATTCTTGATATTACAGAATTTTAGTGTTATTCACGTTTATCACTAAAGTCTGAAATTCAACAATTAAAATGATTAAAGAAGAATGCATCTTTTGAGGGGGAGCTTTAGATATTCAGTATCCTATCCCAAAGACACTTTATTTTGATGCATACTTTGAATTTTATGGATTGATTTTGATGAACCTCCTTATATTGCAAGACATGCTTTAATTACCTTGAGATGAGTTCTATAAAGGTTGTCTTATCTCAAACCTTGAGTCTCATGAAAATAAGCTGAAACTTATAGAAAATACATTTTTGAGATTGACAATTTTGTTGAACATTATCTTAGGATTCTAAACTCTTAAATGGAATGATCAATTGAGGGGGAGAAAGAAAATTTCAGAAGGAGAGGTCTTATTGGACTTAATTGCATAAATCTATAGCTAAAGGAGAGAGAAAGAATACTAAATGAAAAGTAATCCTAATACTCTCCAATATGTATCATCTGAAACTTAAATCTGAAAATCTTTATGATACACCTTGAGGCGTGTTATTTGGTTAGTATATCTTATGCATCACTCATGAACCAAATTACAAATCTTGAGAGCCTCTAATTTAATGAAAAAGGGGGAGAATAACGTGTAAAATTTTCTTGAGCATCTTTTAGAAAACCTATTTTGATATTCACTAATGAGTCCTAATTGACTTGATCTTTAGAACTTAAATTGTGTGCCAATTCATATTTTTATGTATCAAATTGTGCTTACTTTCTAAAGAAATAAAAGAAAGTCTTTAAAAGAGCTCTAAGATGTATCAAAAAATTGCATGATTTCATATTTTGGTATTTGTACTCCAATGCTCTTATTATCATAAAAGAACTTTGAAGTCATGATCCAACATGATGATATGTTTTTCAAGTATATAAGTTTTGATCTTTTACTCTGAAAATCAATTAAATTGCTCTCATGTTGATAAAATACTTAATAGATTGGGCAAAAGTTCTTCAATGAACAAGCTTTCATACTTATTATTAAAGAGAGGTTAGATTTCCACTCATGTTTTTCCTTGAATATCATTTGTGGTACTTCTTGAATTAACCTAAGGAAGATTCCACCTACACTTGATTAGAAAACTATCTGTGGTATCAAATTAGAAAATCTCTTGAATTCACACTCGATGTGTTCTGCTCTGATCTTTGTACTTAATGTTTCACTATCTTTTTGATGTTGTCAAAAAGGGGGAGAAATATCTAAGTATATGCTTATAATGCTTTGTGATAATCAGCTTGAACTGAAATATATTGATTGTGTTAAGCTGATTAAATCTAAAGCATTATCATGAAGTATGTTTTGTTTTAAATATACATGTTGTCTACTTCATGCAACTTTGCTATGTATTACTTCTAGAAAATAATATCTTTTATATTGCATATACTCCAAGTTTTGTCATCATCAAAAAGGGGGAGATTGATGACCCAAAGATTGATTCATAGATTGATTTTGATGATCACAACACCTTGAAGTATAGATACTAATGTTTATGTTGCAAGGAGAAAGATATTTATTTTGCAAGGAACATAGCAAGTTGGAAGAACACAAGAAGGCCTCCAAAAGCACTCAAGAAAAGTTAGAAGAAAGCTACAATTCATTGGCCCAACTTTAAAGTTCAAAAGATTCAAATTGGAGGAGCAAATTCAAAGGAAAATTCAAAAGAATAGTCTTCGAGTCGACTCCTGAGGAATTCGAGTCGACTCCAATGGTTGCCAAGTCGACTCCAAAGAAAGCGAGAGTCGACTCTCAGTGGTACACAAGGGAAAACTCAGAGAAGCAGTTTTTGGACACTGAGATTCGAGTCGACTCCCACAAAGTCCGAGTCGACTCCAAAGACAGAACAACCCCAAGACAGAAGACGGTATTTTCGTCTCTGAGAGGCGAGTCGACTCCAAGACAAGTCGAGTCGACTCCAAGGCAGCGCGGCTCCAAAATACAGAGGATCAGTTTTTCGACTCTGAGATTCGAGTCGACTCTCAGACAGCTCGAGTCGACTCCAAGGCAGCGCTACACTAAGATGGCAGAAGACCAACTTTCGGAAACTGAGAGCCGAGTCGACTCCAAGGAAGTTCGAGTCGACTCCAAGACTGGATGAGCCAAAAGACAGAGAATCGGGAGTTCGGGCTCTGAGATTCGAGTCGACTCCCAGGAGAGTCAAGTCGACTCGAGTGGACAAAATTCAAATTTGGATCCACGGACTACAGAGGATGAGCCGACTCCAAAATTGCCAGGTCAGCACCAGAAGTTGGCGAGTCGACTCCGGGTTAAGTCGAGTCGACTCCCAGTCAAGACGGCAACTTTAATTCAAACTTGGAACAGTTGCCGAGTCGACTCCGGAAAAGCTCGAGTCGACTCCTGCTACAGCCGAGCCGACTCCTGATCGCGCGAGTCGACTCCAAACCCAACGGTCATATTGTCAGGAGCTGCAGACTGGTTCCAACGGCTCTATTTTTGTCTCTAACGGCTATATTCTTGTTTCCACTCCATCTAAAGCTATAAAAACAAGAAGAGAGCTAGGGGAGAATGCATGGAAGTGGGAGAGATCATCTAGGAAAGAGATCTCAAAGAGATTACAAAGGAAATCTCCCATAAGCACAAAAGGGCCATCCAAAATGAAATAGAGAGAAGAAGAGCATCCAAGTGAATCCGAAAGCTTCCTCTCCATCCGTGTGCTGCCTCGGGGATCCTCTACTTCATGCCAAATCAGAGGAGGATCAAGTAAAGAAGAAGCCGAGCTCCTCCATCTTCAAAACTCGTTTGAGGGCTTCTCTTTACTCTATTTGTTTATATTGTCATATCTGCTTGTTTAAGAAGCTTTGATTTGTTTTTATTCTTTGTTTTAATATCTTGTAACTTGATTCAATCAAGGGATTGAATCAAGGGGTTAAAGGTTTGTTGGTGAGCCAAAGGAAAAACCAACGGTGTAAGGTTTGTTGGTGAGCCAAAGGGAAAACCAACGGTGTAAGGTTTGTTGGTGAGCCAAAGGGAAAACCAACGGGATTAAGGTTTGTTGGTGAGCCGAAGGGAAAACCAACGGGGTTTAGGTTTGTTGGTGAGCCGAGGGTAAAACCAACGTGTAAGGGTTTGATTGTGAGCCCGGGAAAACAATCGGAGTGGTTCTAGTCGGTGAGCCTGGGAAAACCGACCGAGTTCGTTGTGCGCTCGTAAAACAACAAGTTGGGTTGTGAGCTTGTAAAACAACCGGCTGTAATCGGTAGGATTATAGTGAAATTCCCAAGAGGTCTTGGGGAGTGGATGTAGGTGCTGGGGTGCACCGAACCACTATATGTCCTTTGTGTTTATAATGCCTCTAGTTATTGTCTAACTAACACACTTACTTACTTAGATAAATTGCTTGCTTAATTCTTATCCGCACATCTTTTAGTTGCAAGCATATTTAATCAAGTCGAAGTCTATACATCAAAACCTTGCTAAGTTTAACTTTCACCGTGTATCTATACAACTTAGCATAGTTAATCAAAAAGTTTTAGAAGTAGCATAAAAGTTTTAAAAGACCCAATTCACCCCCCCTCTTGGGTTGTATCTACTGGGCAACAGTTTTGAATTAAAATCGGATTGCTATTTGGAGTAGGATTCCTAGAGTCCTAATCGGATTAGGATTTCGGATTCAAATAGAGTCCTAATTGGATTAGAACTAAAATTAAATATGTCCTAATTTGGATTAGGGTTTCTTAAGTCACAATTAATTATTAATCTAATAAATCAATAAGACTCCTAATTGGATTAGGATTGAAGAGTTCAATTGAGTCAAAATTGATTTAAGTTCTAATTGGATTAGGACTTACCTAGATTGGATCCAAATTGGTTCACCCTTGGGCTAAGCCTAATTGGATTAGGGCTTGACCACATTAGGGCATTCCAATCCCTACCTAATATGGATTAGGGTTTACCATGAGGAAGGGGATAAGCCCCTCCCCTATCCACGTGGAGAAGGGAGAAGAGACGGCGCCCCCTCTTAGGAAAGACATCAAGAACTCCTAAATGTTAGGAGCTCCACATGTCTATAAAAAGGGACTTGTGGGCGGCACCTAGGGCATAGAAGAAGTCCTCTTCCTTCTTGCCGTACGCCTCCCTCTCCTCTCCTCTTCGTTCAGCCGCAAGCAAGGAAGATAAAAGCCAAAGGTGTTGGCGGCATCCTCTTCCTCCCTTCTTCCTTCCAACGTAGGGAAAAGAAAGAAGGCTGCGTGGGGATTCTTCTTCTTTCTCTTCTTCATCCTTCTTCTTCCTCCTCTCAAGCACAATCAAGGGTTGATTGAAAGAGAGGAAATCAGCCATCAAAAGAAGTCTTTGCAAGGGAGCTAACACCCCGGGAAGACAAGAGAGCTTTGATCGGATCACTGCTTCGTGTGGATACCCGTAGAGGCCGGACACTTGAACGGCTTCAAACGAACCTTCATCCTAAAACCACGAACTTCAGTTTGCGGTGATCATCTACCCGCACAAGGTGAAGATCTGATCTTCCTAAAGTATTTAAAAGTTTTAATTCTTATCTAACTACGAACGGTTCATGAAACAACGTTCATGCGATGAACGTCGATCCCGCTTATGCCGATTCCGCTGCCATCTGAATTTTTTTGAATTATCAGCGGCATGGGCGGGTTCCCAACACTTACGAACTCAGTTTTATAAATCACATAGGATCTCTCCTTATCTACCAAGGTCGATAGATTCCATATAGGTGCATACCCTACTTTTATATTGAACCTATTGCAGCCAATCTACACTACATGGACCTATATTTCTAGAGACCATGTATATATGCAATCAAACTACAATAACCTCACTGTGAGTAGCCGAAGCACCGTAGGTCAAAGGACCAGTCACACTACTGCAACATCAAGCAAGTCACTGACGAGTGGATAGACATCCAAGTAACTTCTTGTCTTGGTCATGCTCAGTATCCTTATTCTTTAACAAGCACCTGCACTATTACTTCAGTTTCGCCACACTGTGGACTCGAGTCTCGTCCATCCACAAGAAAAGCAATGTGTGCACTAATCTTATCAGATCGATCACCATCCTCGTGATGATCCATCGATCAGGAGCATTTAGAAATCAATCACCAATGATACATGGCTCAAATTCTCAACTCTTGAGAATATGCATCATCATCTTATTAATTTCTTGGATGATTCATAGACACATAAACAATATGAATGAAAAAGATGCCTTTTATTTATTCAATAATAAATAGTCAAGTACAAAATTATATCCCAGAATTAATAATGTGTCAGCCATATTGGCTTCTAGGGCATACATCTAACAATCTCTCACTTGCACTAAAGCCAATTAGTCATATATCTTAGTCCCATCTTCTCTTGGTGGGCTTCAGTCTTTTGCTGACTCAGCTGCTTAGTGAATGGGTCCGCCACGTTGTCTGCGGAGTCTACTCTCTGCATCTCAATATATTTCTTCTCAACATAGTCGCGTATGAGGTGAAAGCGCCACTCTATATGCTTGGACTTCTGATGAGACTTCGCTTCTTAGCAAGAGCTATAGCGCCACTATTATCGCAGTAGAGTGTTATGGCATCTGATGACATCACATCCAATTCCGCAATGAATTTCTTGAACCAGAAGCCTTCCTTAGTAGCTTCAGAGGCGGCGGTATATTCAGCTTCCATAGTAGAATCAGCAATGATCGGTTGTTTAGAACTTTTCCAATTGACCGTACCACCATTGCATAAAAACACATATCCAGATGTTGATTTTCTATCATCGATATCAGTCATAAAGTCTGAATCTGTTTACCCTTCTACTTTAACTCTAATGCTCCTCCAAAGACCAAAAATAAATCTTTAGTTCTTCTTAAGTACTTAAGAATATTCTTCACAGCTGTCCAGTGCTCTTCACCTGGATTCGACTGATATCTGCTAGTGACACTCACAGCAAGAGCTATATCAGGTCGTGCACACAGCATGGCATACATGAGGCTCCCTATTGCCGATGCATAAGGGATCTTGCCATGCATTGAATCTCTTCAGATGTGTTGTGGTATATCTTCTTAGAGAGATGAATTCCATGCCTAAGGGGTAAGAGACCTCTTTTGGAGTTTTCCATGCTGAACCTTTTCAGCACTTCCTCTATGTACATCTTCTGTGATAGTCCAAGCATCCCTTTAGATCTATCTCTATAGACCTTTATGTAGGGTTCTAGCATATCATAATGGGCAGCAGAAGCTAGGGATTTTAAAACTTTTCTTAATAAAGTCCTTATGCATGAAACCCTTTTAAGCCTAGATCACCTTAATGATTACAATCAAATAATATAAAATAAATGCAGAATTAGTAGAATACCTCAAACGCTAATCCAAAGTGTACAATCTCCACGAGGCGTCCAAGTGTCCGCCCTCCAATGGTGATCCACACGAAAACTTGATCAAGACTTTAGCTCCAAAGACTTTTGATCCTTAATGCAGAATTCTTCTAAAGAACTCTAATGGCTTGCTTTCCTTCCTTTCTATTTTTCTTTAGCCTTCTAAAATCACTTCTAATCCTTTTGTCCTAAGAAAGACCACCTTGTCTTGGCTTAGGACACACTAGAAGCAATGTTAGAAAGAAAGAAACTAATGTAAGAAAGAAGGGATATGAGAGAGAGAGAGAGAGAGTTGGATTGATTTCCGATGATTTAAAAAACACCGGGAGCATTTCCTATTTATAGATGGCGTACGGATGCATTGTAGCCATCCATTCATGCATGAAGAGGGGCGTGAGATCAAGGGGTGTGTCATTTGATGAGAGGGCATTTCAGAAGTAGTTAGGATAAGATGAAGTGCTTATGATATGGCGCTTCATCCTTATCCATTCCCTAAGCATCTCTTCATGAAATCCACCGTACTCATGCCTCTCTTCATTTCTTCTCACGCATGAAAAATAGGGAGCATTCTCAACCATTGATCAAGGCTAGATGAAGATCCAAAGGCCCTTATTGGTGGCGCCATAAGAAAGAAGGAGAGAGAGAATGATGCGGTTGAAGGGAAAGTAGTTAGGATAAGATGACGTGTCATCTTTATCCAATCCAAGTGGCGCTTCTTCATGAGGCGCCATTCTACATTCACCGTATTCCCTTCTTTCTCACGCCATCTGATGTTGACTAAGTCAATATCACAAGTCCATCACGAGATCATGATCTCCCATCATCCCATGATGAAGATCCAATGGCTCTAATCCATGGCGCCATCTATTTGATCCTTCTCTTCCTCCAAATGTTGATCTAACGGTCAAAATTAAATGTTTTATCAAATCTAATCCAATTAGACTCAAATCAAGCCAATTAGGTGCCAACTCTTGGCTAACCCATATTAGAATATGATCTAATCAAATTAGATCAATTAAGAATCAGATTCGAATCCAATTCGAATCAGATTCGAATCCAGTTCGAATCAGGAGCTAAGGTTTGCAACACCTGCTAGGATGTTTATCTTGCAAACATGATCTAATCCAATTAGATCCTTGATAAGTTTTCTTGTGTGTGACCCATTGGGTTCCATACTTAGCCAGCAACAGGTGTGAGTGCGAGTTGACCCAACTTGATTAGAACTCTTCTAATCGATTTAAGTCCAAACTGCGCGAACCCGAACTTAACAATTAGAATCCTTTCTAATTGGTGATCGAATTAAACTCTTTAATTCGATCAAACCTATAAGATAAGATTGACGTCTAGCATCGTGTCATGTCTACCCGAAAAATATGAAATTTGGTAGAAATACCAAAAATACCCTTCAGTGGCAAGTTACCATGCAATTCAATCCTTTAATCAAACTGCATCCCAAATATGTATATGAGTATGAATATATGTCAAACTCAATTTCATATTCATATTTTTCTCAATCTTTTAATGATAATTCAAATAATGAAACATTAGAAACTCTTTCTAATTTTCATTCTGCTTTGATCAAAGGCTTCCTGAATTATCATATGATTAGAATAAATAGGATACTATCTTCTCTTACTAGAAGTGATTAATTTCTTGTTGACCTACTCATAATCTTCGTACACAATCCACCATATCCAGAAGACCTCGTATATAACTTATTGTCATGAATGAGTGTAAACCAAAACATAGGTTCATGTGCACAAGATACCATGGTGATCTCAGGTCAAAGGATCAGTTGCACAACTCCCACTAAGAGAATCATCTTTTGACATGTAAGTAAGACTTCATAAGATTTCTCTTTGTAGGTTAATTCAGTAAACTCATTCTTCTAATGAGCACCTATATCTTTGTATTAGTGTTTCCACACAAATGATTGTGAGATCAATCATCCTCTGCATCGAGCATACATAAGACATGCCAGTCTTTCCGGTAATCATTGATCACCGACTCAATGTACCAATGACTGGGAATATTTAAGATTAGGATTTTAGGATTTTAAGTCTCACTAGTATGATCTCATCATAGTCTTAAAACCATTGCCCTAATCTAAGGAGTTTATCATAAATATAATCAACAGCATATGATAAAACATAACGCCTTTATTCATATTTAAATGTCATGTACATGATTTGGACAAATCAAAAGAAAAACCCTTTGCAATACATATTGCGATTGGCTTGTAGGGCATCTACTCTTTCAATCTCCCACTTGCACTAAAGCCAATCGCTCTTATATTTTATCTCCATACAATCGAGGTGGCGATCGAACTGCTGTTGTGGTAGAGCTTTAGTGAACGGGTCTGCTAGGTTGTTCTTGGTGTCTACTCGTTCAATGACTATGTCTTGTCTCTCGACAATCTCTCGAACAAGATGGAAGCGTCTTAGAATGTGCTTGGATTTGTGATGAGACCTTGGTTCCTTCGCTTGAGCAACAGCTCCAGTGTTATCACAATAAACTGGGACTGGTCCAGCAATCTCGGAAACTACTCCTAACTCAGAGATGAACTTCTTCATCTAGACAGCTTTCTTAGCGGCTTCACTTACAGCAATGTATTCTGCCTCAGTAGTTGAGTCAGCTACAGTTTGCTGTTTGGAACTCTTCCAGCTCACTGCACCACCATTTAGGATAAAGACATACCCTGAAGTGGACTTGCTATCATCTGGGTCTGATTGAAAACTAGAATCAGAAAATCCTTCTAGTTTCAACTCAGATACTCCATAAACTAGAAAAATATCTTTAGTCCTTCTCAAGTACTTAAGAATATTTTTTACAGCTATCCAATGATCCTCTCCTGGATCAGCCTGGAATCTACTTGTTATGCCTAAGGCATAAGCAACATCAGGCCTAGTACATAGCATAGCATACATAATCGATCCTACTGCCGAAGCATAGGGAATAGAATTCATTCTATTCCTCTCTTCAGATGTCTTAGGAGACATCTTCTTAGAGAGACGTATGCCATGACTCATGGGCAAATAACCTCTTTTACTTTCTTCCATGCTGAATCTTTTCAGCACATTATCTATGTACCTAGACTGGGACAAGCCTAGCATCCTTTTAGATCTATTCCTATAGATCTTTATACCAAACATATAGGATGCTTCTCCCAAGTCTTTCATGGAAAAGCTTTTTGACAGCCAAGTCTTGACCGATTGTAACATTGGAATATCATTTCCAATGATCAGTATGTCATCTACATACAATATTAAGAAGACAATGGCACTCCCACTAGTCTTCTTGTACACACATGGTTCATCCACATTTTTGATAAAACCAAACTCTTTGACTGTTGTATCAAAACGGATGTTCCAACTCCTCGATGCTTGCTTTAATCCATAAATGGATCTCTTAAGCTTGCATACTTGATTTGCTCTCTTACTTGAGACAAATCCTTCTGGCTGTGTCATGTAAACCTCTTCCTCAAGATAACCATTAAGGAAGGCGGTTTTGACATCCATCTGCCAGATTTCATAATCATAGTATGCAGCTATTGCAAGCAAAATCCGAATAGATTTGAGCATAGCTACTGGCGAAAAAGTTTCATCATAGTCAATTCCTTGCTTTTGCCTGAAACCTTTTGCCACCAATCTAGCCTTGTAGGTTTCTACTTAGCCATCTGCTCCAATCTTTTTCTTATAGACCCATTTGCAACCTATAGGGTTTACACCCTCTGGTGCTGATGCAAAAATAAAACTGCTCTCCCAAGTGCAGGAGAATCGCACAAGTAGTATAACTCGGAAGTCCGAGGTCGATTCCTCAGGGAACGATCTATGGATTATTAGCTTAATTTCAGATTAATTGATTCAATAAACTTGTGGATTAAGATGATGGTTTGCAAATAGAAAATAAACCAGTAAATAGAGAATCGAAGTTTGGATAGATTAAAATGGTGTAGGGATCCAGAATCTCCTTTAATAATATCAAGTTCATGCGATAAATTCTATGAAAAAAAATTATAAGCAGATAAAATTTAATTATTGAGTATGTTCTTGATAACATGAATTCTCTTTTTAAGCATTCAACGTGCCTTAGAACGTCTACGATGAATCAAATAATTGAGGAAAACATGTATCAATAAGCATAAATCATAAAAGAATTTTCAACATATAAGAATCATAACATAATCAAAAGATAGATCATATAAAGCAAAGGATTAGAATTTACATCATGAACTTAGTACACCAAAGGATCTTCCTTCACCCATCACCAAGGACTTTAGCTCATCATCTTCCTCTCTCTTTCTCACTCTTTTTTTTTTATTTTTTTAATAACAGAAACAGGGCATCCCCTGTTTCTCACTACACTTTTTTTTTTCTTTCCACTGCAGCAGCCCGGCTCCCCCCTGTTCTTCTTCTTCGATGGGCCCCCTTTCTTTCGGATCAGAGGTCTCCTCATATAGATCCCCAGAGCCCGTGGGATCGATGATTCCACTGATCGCGCGTGGGGAGGAGCGGACGGCAAGGATCGTGCGTTGCGGACGGCTGGGCTGATGCTGGTGCGGACGATGCGCGAACGTTGCGACGCTTCACGGGTTGCTGGTGGTGTTCTGGGATGCAGACGCGGCAGATGGATGGGTAGAAGCTCACGAACGGCTGGAAGGGAGGAAGAATCGGGCGCTGATCTCGGCTGGGAGGTGAAGCGGACAGACGCCATGGATTACGGCTGGGAAGAAGGCTGGGAGGTGATCGCGGATGCTTCGCGGACGGCTGTGGAAGAGGCAGATGCTTGGGAGGCGATCACGGCTGGATCCGGTGCTGAGAATGGACGCGATAAAGGATCGCCACAGATGCTGGGATCATGAACACGGGAGAATCACGCTGAGAGCTGGACGCGTGAATGGAGGAGGCGGACGCTGGGGCTGCGCGTGAGGATCACTGGAGAAGATTGCTCACGGTGCGACGCTTCACGAGAGGCTCGCACGGATCTGGAGGCTTGATACGGGAAGGGAGCTGATCACTGGTGCGGATGGAATCAGGATGCTAGGATTGGGCGCGGGAGATCAGATCACAGATCCTGGTTCACGGACGGCTGGAAGCTTGAGTTACATTGCGGAATTTGGGGAGTCGCTTGGGTGCGCGGAAGAAGAGTCATAGACTCTGTTCTGCAGTTGGGAGGATGCATCCTTTTTAGATAAATTTATATAAAATAATGTTAAAAATTATAAAATAAGTGCTAAGGATAAAATATTAATCATGCAAATGTTAACATATATTATTTATCATTATTTTGCTAGCATTAGGCTAAGTTAATTGGTACTTAGATCGCACTTTTGTGCTCTCATCATACCCCCCCAACTTGCTCTTTGCTAGTCTCTAGCAATTCAGAGTAAATAATAACATGAGAGTACAAAAAGTGTTGGTCAATTCTTTGACTTTTTATTAAAGCTAAAGACATAAAACTAAGATATGTACCCACTTTCGTAGGGCATCACGATTGCACTTAGCTCGTGCAACAAGCCGTTAAACCCCTAGGTTACCCTAGTGGACGAGTGTTGTCTCGTGAGGATTTTCAGGAATGTTACCCACAAACATCATGAATGAGATCCTAAAAAATATGAAATAAAGCCTAAGCTAATACACATGTGATATATATTTTTCTTAAGCTTGGCAACTATCAAAGCAAGGGGAATACTAAAGTGTAGTGTGCATAAACAGAATGACTTTCTTAGAGCACTAATACCTCCACCACAACACGGTACTGCTTGAATTTTTAGGTGCACTACTCAAGTTCACAAGTGTTTACTACAGTTTATTAGAGCCTGATCCATCAAATTTTCGGAATATCTTATGTTGTCTAAAATTGTCAAGAATGGTTCGCATAAAAAAAAGGAGCTATCAATCCCAACTAAATATCCAAAGTACACAAAGGTCCAATACAATGGAGTCAAACCAGCCATTACCACATGTCACTGGGTTCAGCCCGACCAACCCTATTCATGCTTATTTTTATTTTTGAACACATATGATGATTATAATAGTCCAACCCCCTTAGGCTCTAGCAAGGTCCATGTAGCGAGTTTTCGGCCAATGACTCCTGATCCAGTTGGCTCAAGGCATTAGGTGAAACACCCCTCGGGCTTAATTACTCGAACCAGACTACGCCACGAGGTTAGACTTGTTATCTCCTCATTTTTTTTTTTTTTTTTGGAATAGAGAAGGTAAATTGAACCATATAATGTGACTGTATCGTGACTATAGGTCAACCAAGGTTGGAACATAAGACACTTAAATGATCTAGCCGGGGTATTCAACCTCTATCTTTATGTGAAAACCAAATCATGAACCTTATAGTACAGACAAGGATACTCGTACTTCTTTTACAGATATGGCTTAATAAAAATGCATTAAACAAATGTGAACTCCTGAGGCCTTCCTATAATCATTAAGTACATGTGCGGGGATCTAATAATAGATCTCTGATCAGTCATAGTATGCATGTGTTCCTTGCCTTAATAGTTGCACAAACTCAATATGAAAATACATGTGCATTGGTAATAAATCAAATGCAAAAACAAGTTTTTTTTTTTTTTTTTTTTGCAAAATATTTTCCTCCCCCCAACTTAAACATTGCATTGTCCTCAATGTAATAGATACAAGAAAACTATATATGAGAGACAGTAGAGAAAATAATATTGGAGAGAAGAGGAATACCTTGAGCTGTTGATATCTAGAAAATAAGACCTACAAAATAAGAAGAAAAATAGAAATAAAAGAATATATACATACCTTTGCCATCATGCTTTAGTCATAAGAAGGCTCCCCTAAGAAAAAGGAGTCCTCTTTATCTGAAAAATTCTCAAGAAAAGGTTTTAACCTGTGTTCATTTACCTTAAAAATTCTACCATCCTGTGGATTCTCAATCTCAACCGCCCCATGTGGAAAAACAGTTTTTATAATGTAAGGACCTGTCCATCTCGATCACAACTTACCAGGAAACAGATGTAAGCGGGAATCATATAAAAGAACTTTTTGCAAAGGTTCAAAAGATTTTTTTAGAATTGATTTATCATGTAAGATCTTCATTCGTTCTTTGCAAATTTTAGCATTGTCATAAGCATCTCTGCGAATCTCATTAAGCTCGTTTAATTGCAATTTTCTAGCTAGACCGGCATCTTGTAAATCAAAATTCAATTTTCTAATTGCCCAATACGATTTATGTTCTATTTCTACGGGCAAATGACACGCTTTTCCGTAGACTAGCCGGTAGGGAGACATGCCAAGATTAGTTTTGTATGCAGTACGATAAGCCCATAATGCATCTGATAGTTTCAAGGACCAATCTTTACGTGATGGGTTCACCGTTTTCTCTAAAATACGTTTGATCTCTCGATTGGCTAACTCTACCTGGCCACTGGTTTGCGGATGATATGGGGTAGCAATTCTATGGGTGACACCATATTTTTTCAATAAGGTTTCGAAAGGCTTATTACAAAAGTATTTTCCACCATCACTAATTATGATTTTAGGCATCCCAAATCGTGAAAAAATATTTTCTTTTAAAAACTTCAGGACAGGTTTGTGATCATTGGTCTTACAAGCAACAACTTCTACCCATTTGGACACATATTCGACACCGACTAAAATGTACTCATATCCAAAAGATGGTGGGAATGGGCCCATAAAATCGATGCCCCAACAATCGAAAATTTCGATAATAGTAATGGGTTGAAGAGGCATCATTTGCCTACGAGTTAGACTTCCAATACGTTGACATGGATCACATGTTCTGCAGAACTCGTGGGCATCTTTGAACATAGTAGGCCAATAGAAACCACATTGCAAGACCTTTGCAACAGTTTTCTTAGAGGCAAAGTGTCCACCACAAGCATCAGTATGGCAGAAAGAGAGTACGCTTTGTATATCATGATCCGGTATGCATCGTCTAAAGATTTGATCATTGCAATATTTAAATAAATAGGGTTCATCATAGTAATAATTCTTTACTTCGCGCAAGAAAATTTTTCTATCTGTCGACCCCCAATGCTCCGGCATCCGGCTTGTAACAAGAAAATTTACAATATCTGCATACCATGGTATACTAGAAAGTGCAAACAACTGCTCTTCAGGGAATGAGTCCTTGATGGAAAATTGTGGCACTGAATCATGAAAAACTAATCGTGATAAATGGTCAGCAACCACATTCTCTACTCCTTTTTTATCTTTGATAGTGATGTCAAATTCTTGGAGTAGAAGTATCCATCGTATTAAGCGTGGTTTGGCCTCTTTCTTATCCAACAAATATTTTAGTGCCGCATGGTCCGTGAAGATAACAATAGGAGCACCAAGGATATAAGAGCGAAATTTATCTAAGGCAAATACTACTGCAAGCAATTCCTTCTCGGTGGTAGTGTAATTCATTTGAGCATCGTTTAAGGTTTTGCTTGCATAGTAAATGACATATGGCTTATTATCCTTGCGTTGTCCTAAGACAGCTCCTATTGCATAGTCGCTAGCGTCGCACATAATCTCAAAAAGTAATGACCAATCGGGTGGTCGAACGATGGGTGCAGTGCTAAGCATAGACTTTAACTTCTCGAATGCATCTTGGCAAGTTTCAGTCCAATTGAACGGTGTATCAAGGGATAGGAGATTACATAATGGTCGAGATATGACACTAAAGTCCTTGATGAATCTCCTATAAAATTTGGCGTGACCCAAAAATGATCTAACATCTCTAACCGTCTTGGGTGCAGGTAGCTTAGCAATTAAATCAGTCTTAGCTCTATCTACTTTCATGCCCTTCGATGAAACAATATGTCCTAAGACAATTCCCTTTGGCACCATGAAGTGGCATTTCTCCCAATTCAGTATCAAATTCTTTTCCATACATCGAGCTAAGACAGCTTGTAAATGTGACAGGCAATCATCAAATGTGTCGCCAAAAATGGAGAAGTCGTCCATGAACACTTCCAAAAATTTCTTGTTCATGTCTTCAAAGATGCTGAGCATGCATCTTTGGAATGTTGCAGGTGCATTACACAACCCGAATGGCATTCGTCGGAAAGCAAATGTGCCAAAAGGACAAGTGAAGGTAGTCTTCTCTTGATCTTCTGGTGAAATTTCAATTTGATAATATCCCGAATAGCCATCGAGAAAACAATAGAAATCATGCCCTGCAACTCTCTCCAACACTTGGTCTAGGAAGGGTAGAGGAAAGTGATCCTTTCGTGTGGCCAAATTCAGCTTTCGGTAGTCAACACACATGCGCCAACTCGTCGGGACACGAGTTGGAACTAGTTCACCTTGTTCATTTTCTACTACCGTCAAACCCGATTTCTTAGGAACGACTTGAGTAGGGCTTACCCACTTGCTGTCGGAAATTGGGTAAATAATACCCACGTCAAGCAACTTGAGGACTTCTGCCTTAACCACATCTCTCATTGTAGGATTTAACCTTCGTTGCATTTGCCTTGTGGTTTTGGCATTGTCCTCCAAATATATCCGGTGCGTGTAAATTAAGGGGCTAATTCCCTTCAAATCGGCAATAGACCACCCTAAGGCTCCTTTATGATTCTTTAAAACATCAATTAATTTTCCTTCTTGGTTATGATCAAGTCCAGACGAGATGATTACAGAAAAAGTATCTTCGGGTCCAAGAAAAGCATACTTAAGTTCCTTTGGTAAGGGTTTCAATTCGAGCTTGGGTGCTTGCTCATGGGATGGTTCTATTTTCACCTCTCGAGGCGACAATCTCTCAAATTCTCCTTCTTTTGGTCTCCACCCATTGACCATCTTGATATCTAGATTATCCACAATAGGTGTGACTGACAAATCATCATCATTGGTTCCATTAGGACACCAATCAATTAAGCTATCATTGAATGGGTCGTTAATTGCTTTAGCTAACAAATAATCTTCTGCGATGGTTTCAACCCAATCAACCTCCTTACTCTCTTCGGGATCATTGGGTTGTTTGCACACATTAAAAATGTTCAATTCTAAGGTCATGTTACCAAAAGAAAGCTTCATGACGCCATTCCTACAATTAATCAATGCATTAGAAGTTGCAAAGAATGGACGTCCTAAAATGACCGGAATCTGAGACTGTGAGTTCGAAGCCGGATGTGTGTCCAATACGATAAAATCGATGGAAAAATAGAACTTATCTACTTGGACCAATACATCCTCGATAATCCCCCTCGAAATTTTAACTGACCTATCAGCTAATTGCAAAGTGACGGAGGTTAGCTTCAACTCACCTAAACCAAGTTGCTCATATACAGAATATGGCAATAAATTCACACTCGCCCCTAAATCTAACAATGCTCGCTCTATCCTAAAGTCACCTATGATGCATGAGATGGTTGGGCAACCTGGATCTTTATATTTAGGGAGAATGTTGTGCTGCAAAATAGCACTCACATTTTCAGTTAAAAATGCCTTCTTCTTAACATTTAATCGGCGTTTGACAGTACACAAGTCCTTCAAAAATTTGGCATATGAGGGTACTTGTTTGATTGCATCAAGAAGAGGTATGTTGATCTTTACTTGTTTAAAAAGTTCAAGAATTTCAGAATTAGGTTCGAGCTTTTGCAACGGCTTTAACCGTTGTGGAAAAGGTGGAGGAAAAGGACATTCAACTTTCTTAGTAAAAGTTGGGACCTCAACTTCTTCTTTGTCCCTTTCATCAACTTTGGAAGCATCAGAATTAGAAGTGACCTGCGGTCTCAATGGGACGGTTTGATCAATGACTTTCCCATTATGCAAAGTCATGATGCTTTTTGCATGTTCTGTATGCGAACTAGAGGGAGCCGTATTATTACTACCGTGCACTTGTGGGTTAGGTTGGGGTTGAGCTGGAAGCTTACCCTTCTCTTGGGTACTTAGGACGGTAGTCAACATTGACAATTGGTTCCTTATGTCTTCTAAATTTCGAGTATTTTGAGCATTGATATTAGCTTGACCTTGTAGAAAAGTTTGTATGGATTGCAAGGTATCCTCGATATTTGGCTTTTGAGAAGGTGATGGTGCATAAGTAGGATGTGCAGGTGGAGGAGCTGAATGGTGTGATTGTTGAGGATGATCATTTCTCCACCTAAAGTTTGGATGATTCTTCCAACCAGGGTTATAGGTATTCGAGTATGGATCGTTATAAGGCTTTTGGTAGGAGTTCATAGCATTTGCTTGATCGTGCAAGACTTCTTTGAATGCCGGTATGGTGGGACAATCTGTAGTAGTATGACCCGACATATCGCAGATGCCACAACACTCATTTCTAAGTTCTATAGTCTTGATAGGCTCAATCTTCCTAAGCTCAATTTCTTCTACCTTCCTAGTGAGGGCTGCCATTTTAGCATGAAGATCATCCTCAGTTCTGAGGTTGTAAAGGCCTCCCTGTACAGAGCTAGTAGGCTTAGGTAAAGACTTGGTGTTTCTATCCCCGTTATCCCAAAGTTGGGCAGTCTCAGCAAGGGAATCCAAATACTCCCATGCCTCATCAGGTTGTTTTTCTAAGAATCTACCATTGCACATGGTCTCTACAAATTGTTTCAACTGTGGCGATAAACCTTCATAAAAGAAGCTAATGGTTCTCCAAGTTTCGAACCCGTGATGAGGGCATGAGAGAAGAAGGTCTTTAAATCTTTCCCAACATTCATAAAATGTTTCATTATCTTTTTGTTGGAAATTGCTAATATGTCTTTTTAAAAAGTTGGTCCTTTGTGTGGGAAAGAACTTCTTCAAAAATTCTCTCTGAATATCTTGCCAAGTTCTTCTTGATCTAGGTCACAACGAGTTTAGCCATGTTTTGGCCTTATCTTTTAGAGAGAAAGGAAACAATGTCAGCTTGAGGACATCCTCGGTGACGTTCGGCACTCTAAATGTAATGCTCAATTCTTCAAAATCCTTTAAATGAAGATACGGACTCTCGGACTCTAACCCGTGGAACTTGGGCAGCAATTGGATTACCCCGGGTTTGATGTCAAAATGTCCTACATTATCAGAAAAAATTATGCATGAAGGCTGACTAGTCCTAGCCGGTTGTAGGTATTGTCTTAGAGTCATAACATGGGGTTCTCGTTCTCGATTGTGGTGACTCCCCGCATCTTCATTTAAATCAGCCATCTCACAAGGTGTGAGATACTGTGAAGGAATTTCAGGGGTATGTCCTAAGGGATGATCTAAAGTTGTACGACTTAATCGACCGGTGTCGTCCCTATTCCACTTTAGCATGCAAAATATTTCCCTCTTTTTTTTTTCTTTTTCTTTTTTTTAAAAAAAATAAAAGAAAATAAAAAATAAATATAAGTACCAACTAAAGTTACCCTAAAACGATATCCTAAAACAAAAATTTTATTCACAATCAAACATGCAACAAAACATTACACCTCAATTTCTAATGTTTTTCTTAAATTTCTAGACAGCTCCTAACTGGTTTGAAGAGGACACCTAAGCCTCCAATCCGGTCTAATGAACCGAGTTGACCAGGTAAGCTCACAGGTAAGTGGAGGGGTCACGATGCGTTCGCAAAGGTCCCACTTAAAATCCACTTGCCTCGAACAGATGAACTGTCTCCCTTATAGGGACAAAGCTTGCCTAGACATCAACTAAGCCACATAGCGAAATTGGTGCAACTTTCGGTGGTCTTCGTCCTATTGAGCTCGAATGTCCTTAGGGGCCAATGTCTAGTTGATTTTAGTTAAGCTTAGGATATTTATGCACTGGGGTGATTTTTGGGCTAAGGACGAGTGATGAAATCCCGACCTTATCTTTTTAAATGGGTTCAGCCCTTAGAATATTTTATGCTGATGCCTTATACTATATGCAACAATTAAGAGATTTTTTTTTTTTTAATGTTTTATGACATGACATTAAATTTTATTGAATAGGTGATCAAGCAAATTAATTATTTTTTTTTTAAATTTTATGAGTTGACGTTTGAAATTTGAATTCTGAAATTTGAAATTTGAAATTTGAAATTTTAGCTTTTTTTTTCTTTTCTTTTTTTTAGTTTTGAATAATCACCCTTGATCTTTTCTTAAAGTTTTTTTTTTCTTAAATTTTCAATTAGCAACAAGGGTTAATGAGATATGATAACGATAAAATTCTGATTCTAAAAAAAATAAATGCAGAAAATTTAAAGTAGAAAGCAGCAAGGTTTCGTATTAATCTGATGGTCTTACAAATGTCAGAATGTCAATCAGACCGTGCAGATTATCTAACAATGTGTCTTGCACTAGCTGACCAAATTTGAGTCAAATCAGACGGCTAATTTCTATGATATCAGAGTTTGATGCAAACTGTGCAGGGAATTAAAATAGTAGT
Source organism: Phoenix dactylifera (assembly GCF_009389715.1). Taxonomy (NCBI): domain Eukaryota; kingdom Viridiplantae; phylum Streptophyta; class Magnoliopsida; order Arecales; family Arecaceae; genus Phoenix; species Phoenix dactylifera. The sequence continues at coordinate 66,941 of NW_024068433.1, read as the reverse complement.
AAAGATGCAATTTTTTTTTTTCAAAAGAAAAATACTAACTACTAAGGTAAAAATTAAATCTAAAATTATACTAATAACTCAGCCGTTCCCCGGCAACGGCGCCAAAAATTTGATGCAAAAATAAAACTGCTCTCCCAAGTGCAGGAGAATCGCACAAGTAGTATAACTCGGAAGTCCGAGGTCGATTCCTCAGGGAACGATCTATGGATTATTAGCTTAATTTCAGATTAATTGATTCAATAAACTTGTGGATTAAGATGATGGTTTGCAAATAGAAAATAAACCAGTAAATAGAGAATCGAAGTTTGGATAGATTAAAATGGTGTAGGGATCCAGAATCTCCTTTAATAATATCAAGTTCATGCGATAAATTCTATGAAAAAAAATTATAAGCAGATAAAATTTAATTATTGAGTATGTTCTTGATAACATGAATTCTCTTTTTAAGCATTCAACGTGCCTTAGAACGTCTACGATGAATCAAATAATTGAGGAAAACATGTATCAATAAGCATAAATCATAAAAGAATTTTCAACATATAAGAATCATAACATAATCAAAAGATAGATCATATAAAGCAAAGGATTAGAATTTACATCATGAACTTAGTACACCAAAGGATCTTCCTTCACCCATCACCAAGGACTTTAGCTCATCATCTTCCTCTCTCTTTCTCACTCTTTTTTTTTTTATTTTTTTAATAACAGAAACAGGGCATCCCCTGTTTCTCACTACACTTTTTTTTTTCTTTCCACTGCAGCAGCCCGGCTCCCCCCTGTTCTTCTTCTTCGATGGGCCCCCTTTCTTTCGGATCAGAGGTCTCCTCATATAGATCCCCAGAGCCCGTGGGATCGATGATTCCACTGATCGCGCGTGGGGAGGAGCGGACGGCAAGGATCGTGCGTTGCGGACGGCTGGGCTGATGCTGGTGCGGACGATGCGCGAACGTTGCGACGCTTCACGGGTTGCTGGTGGTGTTCTGGGATGCAGACGTGGCAGATGGATGGGTAGAAGCTCACGAACGGCTGGAAGGGAGGAAGAATCGGGCGCTGATCTCGGCTGGGAGATGAAGCGGACAGACGCCATGGATTACGGCTGGGAAGAAGGCTGGGAGGTGATCGCGGATGCTTCGCGGACGGCTGTGGAAGAGGCAGATGCTTGGGAGGCGATCACGGCTGGATCCGGTGCTGAGAATGGACGCGATAAAGGATCGCCACAGATGCTGGGATCATGAACACGGGAGAATCACGCTGAGAGCTGGACGCGTGAATGGAGGAGGCGGACGCTGGGGCTGCGCGTGAGGATCACTGGAGAAGATTGCTCACGGTGCGACGCTTCACGAGAGGCTCGCACGGATCTGGAGGCTTGATACGGGAAGGGAGCTGATCACTGGTGCGGATGGAATCAGGATGCTAGGATTGGGCGCGGGAGATCAGATCACAGATCCTGGTTCACGGACGGCTGGAAGCTTGAGTTACATTGCGGAATTTGGGGAGTCGCTTGGGTGCGCGGAAGAAGAGTCATAGACTCTGTTCTGCAGTTGGGAGGATGCATCCTTTTTAGATGAATTTATATAAAATAATGTTAAAAATTATAATAAGTGCTAAGGATAAAATATTAATCATGCAAATGTTAACATCTATTATTTATCATTATTTTGCTAGCATTAGGCTAAGTTAATTGGTACTTAGATCGCACTTTTGTGCTCTCATCAGGTGCATCAACCAAAGTCCATACTTGGTTGGTATACATAGAATCTATTTCGGATTTCATGGCTTCTAGCCATTTGTCAGAGTCATTACTCATGACAGCTTCCGAATAGGTCAGAGGATCATTATTTTGAACAATGTGGGCTTCATCATTCTCAATGATGAACCCATATCTCTCAGGTGCTCTTCGCACTCTATCTGACCTTCGGAGAGGAGATTTGTGTTGTGGTTGTACCTCATCAATGGGTACATCTGGTTGAAGAATTTCTTGTGTTTCTATTTGTAGGTTTTGAACTTCTTCAAGTTCAATTTTCCTATCCTTGCCCTTTTCTAAGATAAACTCTTTTTCTAAGAAAATGGCATGCCTACCTACAAAAACTTTTTGTTCGGTAGGATGATAGAAGATGTATCCTATACTATCTTTAGGATAACCTACAAAAATACATTTATCTGATCTAGCACTTAGCTTGTGTCCAAATTTTCTTTTGACATAAGCTTGACAACCCCATATCTTAAGATACTTAAGATTAGGCTTCTTTCCTCTCCATATCTTATATGGAGTGCTAGGTACAGACTTAGAAGGTACCCTGTTTAATATTAGTGCAGCAGTCTCTAGGGCAAAACCCCAGAAGGAAATAGAAAGATCAGTAAAGCACATCATGGACCTTACCATATCTAATAGAGTACGATTCCTCCGTTTAGCTACACCATTTAATTGTGGCGTATACGGAGGTGTCCATTCAGAGAGAATGCCCTTTTCTTTAAGATGATTTAAAAACTCACTAAAAAGGTATTCACCTCCTCGATCAGATCGAAGGATTTTAATACACTTTCCGGTTTGTTTTTCAACCATACTTTGATACTCTTTAAACTTATCAAAAGCTTCGGATTTATGTTTCATAAGATACACATATCCGAACCTTGATAAATCATCAGTGAATGTGATGAAGTAAGAGTATCCACCTCTAGCTGGAGTTGTCATAGGACCACATACATCTGTGTGTATAAGTCCTAATAACTCACTTGCCCTTTCTCCATGTCCAGTGAATGGAGACTTAGTCATTTTACCCATAAGACAAGATTCACAAGTTCCTAATGATTCATAATCATAAGGATCAAAGAACTCTTCTTTGTATAACTTGTTGATTCTTGATTCACTTATGTGACCAAGTCGGCAATGCCAAAGAAGGGTGTAATTTACTTCCTCTCTCTTTCTTTTATTGCTTTTATTAATATGAAAGACATTGTCATTAAGTAATAAAACAAGAAGACCATTTTTCATAATGCCATTGCAAAAATGCTTATTAGAAAAATAAATAGAGCAACCATTGCCCTTTCCATTAATTTCAAATCCTTTCTTTAACAACAAAGGAATGAAAATTACATTTCTAATAATTTTGAGCATATAATAACAATCTTCTAATTGTAGGAGCTCTCCCGAAGGTAACTCCAAGTTGTAGGTGTTAGGGTTTCCCAGTGCCCTAGGGCGCAGCGGAAGATACGGAATTATAAAATTTTCTTATAAAACCCATTATATGAAACCCTAATAAGCCAAGATCGCCTTAATAGTATAACCAAATAATGTAGAAAATATAATCTTGGTATAGAAGAATACCTATCATGCTATATCCAATATATCTGAAGATGTCCTAAGGTGCCCAAATGTTCACCCTCCGATGTTGATCCACACAGGAATGGGTTCAAGACTCTAGCTCCACCAAAACTTGATTCTAGTTGTTCAATCCTTCCAAAGGATTTAATTGGTTGATTTTCCTTCACTTCCTTCTTCCTTTCTACCTCTAAAACATTCACTAGCCTTTTTGTCCTAAAGAAGAACCTCTTGTCTTGGGTTAGGACAAAAGAGAGAGACTTGTAAGAAAGAAGGGATAAGGGAGAGAGAAGGAGAGACTTTTTCTTTGATGATCTTTTGAACCCCAAGGCACCTCCTTATTTATAAGAGATGGAGGGATGCATCATAAAGGGATGCATCCCATCCACACACCTCATCATGATGAGGCATGTGCCAAGAGAGGCATCCCATCATGATGGGGTGCTAAGGAGAAGGGTGTATCAACTTCTTTCTCATGTCTCCCTCTTAAATCCTGATGATCGAAGGGCCCAAATGCAGTGAATCAAAGCCAATGGTCCAGATCTAGGCACCATCTAATGGTCCAGATCAAGGCATCATCATCCAGGGTGCCATCCAATGGTCCAGAAGCAAGATGCCATCACCGATGGTCCAGATTCAGGCGCTGAGCAACGGTCCAGATCTTTCATCCAGAGAGCCATCCAGTGGTCCAAATTCAGGCGCTGAGCAACGGTCTAGATCTTTCATCCAGAGAGCCATCCAGTGGTCCAGATTCAGGCGCTAACCAGTGGACCAGATCCTTCATCCAGAAAGCCATCCAATGGTCCAGATGAAGGCGCCAACCAGTGGACCAGATCCTTCATCCAGGAAGCGATCCAATGGTCCAGAAGTGAAGGCCCTATCAAACCCAATCCCATTGGGTTTAACCAACTTAAAGAAAACATTAAACCTAATCCAATCAGGTCTAATTAAAACCAAATGGGTTTCAACTCTTGGCTAACCCATATTAGGTCATGATCTAATCATATTAGATCAACCAAATCTAAGAATCATATTCGAATTTAATTTGAATCAGGAGCTAGGGTTTGCAACAAGTGCTAGCATGTTCATCTTGCAAACATGATCTAATCCAATTAGACCCTTGATCAATTCCCTTGTGTGTGACCCATTGGGTTCCTTATCTTAGCCAGCAGTAGGTGCAGGAACAAGTTGACCTAACCTGATTAGAATACCTCTAATCCAATTTAGGTTCAATTTAGTGCTAAACCTGACTTAGCAATCAGAACCTTTCTGATGCTTTGATCTAATCAAACTCTTTGATCCGATCAACCCACAAGACATGATTGACGTCTAGCAACGTATCATGTCTACCCGGAAGATGAGGAATGTATTGGACAAATTCAAACATACCCTTCAGTGGAAAGTTACTGTGCAATTCAATCCCTCAGTCATACTACATCCTGAATAAGTGCATGAGTATGGATCAATATCAAACTCAATCACTTATTCATGTCTCTCTCAATCTTTTATATGATAATTCAAACAATGAAACATTAGAAACTCTTTCTAATATTCATTTTGCTTTGATCAAAGGCTTCTTGAATCATCATAAGATTAGAGTAAGTAGGATGTTACCTTCTCTTACTAGAAGTGACTGATTCCTTGTTGACCTACTCACAACCTTCGTACAAAATCCACCATATCCAGAATATCCCGTACACAACGCAATGTCGTGAATGAGGGTAAACCAAAACATAGCTTCAAGTGCACAAGGTACCATGGTGATCTCAGGTCTAAGGATCACTTGCACAACTCCCACTATGAGAACCATCTTTTGATAATTAAGTAAGAATCCATAAGATGTTCTCATGGCTGGTCATTTCAGTGAACTCATTCCTCTAATGAGCACCCACATCTTTGTATTAGTGTCTCACACAAGTGATTGTGAGATCAATCACCCTCTACATTGAGCATACATAAGATGTGCCAGTCTTTCCGGTAATATTGATCCCCGACTCAATATACCAATTTGACTGAGAATATTCTAAATTAGGATTTTAGGATTTTAGATCTCACTGGTATGATCTCATCATAACCCTAAAACCAATGTCCTAATTTATGGGGTTCATCATCCAATAATAAAACAGATAAGCAGCAAATGATGAAACACAATGCCTTTATTGATATATATCGAGTGTCAAAGTACATGATTTGGAGGATTACAAAGAGAAACCCATCAAATGATTGGCTTATAGGGCATCTACTCTTTCAGTAGGTTCCAACAGCTTCAGCCTGGATGGATTCTCCTCCAGCGCCATACAGCTCGAAGTCACCTTTCTTCAAAATTTTAATTTTCTGTAGTCCATGCAAAGATTTGCAAATGTGAAAACCACAGCCGGTATCCAATACCCATGAATTTGAATTTGAAGAACTTAATGACAAGTTGGCATGTAACATAAACATACCTTTTGATGCAACTCTTGCATCGGTCTTCATACTTGCAAGAAAACTCTTGCAATTCCTTTTCCAGTGGCCAGCTTTGCCGCAATGAAAACAGGTACTTGATCCGGAGTTTTTCTTTCCTTTTTTCTTTTTGATGCTACTCTTGGGGTTCAATCATTTCTTAGAACCCTTATTTCCCAATTTCCTTTTAGAAGTGCTATTTATAAGAAGGAGTGGACCTTTATCCTTCTTAATATGGCCTTCAGCTGTTTTGAGCATATTTAACAGCTCGGACAGGGAGGTGTTCAGCTTGTTCATGTAAAAGTTCACAACAAACTGAGAGAATAAATCAGGCAGTGATTGCAGGATCAAATCCTGACTGAGCTCACTATCCATAGCAAAACCTAATTGACTTAATCTAGTGATTAAGTCTATAACCATAAGAACATGGTTTTGCACTGGAGTTCCTTCATTCATTCTAGCACGGAACAACTTGTTGCCCAGAGATGGTCACCCAAGAGGGGGGTGAATTGGGTGTTTTAAAACTTTTTGCCTAATTAAGAGTAAAACACGCAAATGTATGAACTAAAGTAAAGATAGAGGGATGAGAAGAGTCAATCGCTGGTTTTATAGTGGTTCGGAGCTTCCACTGCTCCTACATCCACTCTCCAAAGCACCTTTGGGAATTTCCACTATAATCCAAGATTACAGTCCGATAGTTTTGCGAGTGCACTACCCAACTCGTTGTTTTACACCGGGCTAACAACGAACCCTAAAACTCCCAATTTAACCTAGGCTTGGGACGCCTTTCCCTTGTTCCAAGTCCCTTGACTGGAACAAGCACAATATTGAAAGAGTTTTACAAACAATTAGAAAGCTCTAAATAAGCAAATATGACAATGATAAACAATAGAACCCGGAAGAATCCTTTTGCCGTTGGAAGCGTGGGAAATGGTGATTCTCCCGATGTGGATTGCGTAGGTTTGAGTGTGAGCTTTGAATCCCGGGCGGAAGAGAGTAGTTGAGATTGAAATTACTTGGGAAGCTTGAAAGCACTTGATTTCTTCACTTGAATGCACTAACTCCCTTGAACCTCTTTTTCTTTCTTCTCTCTTGAATGATTTTGCTTTGAGTTGGTAAAAAGTTATTGAGAAGCACTTAAGAGCTCCCTTTTATAGCTCAAAAAGCAAATATAGCCGTTAGAGATAAAGTAAAAGAGATTTGAAATTCAAACCAAACCTGTAAAAGCTGTCAGTCGCGTCCCAGGCGCTCCGAGGACGTCTCTGCTTCAACGAGAGACGTCTCGGCTACAAGATTTTACTTTTTACGTTGTCTGGGGACGACTCGGCTCTTTACGGGGACGACTCTGGAATTTGTACCGTTTGAATCCTTGCCTTTCTGATTTGCTGAGAAGGTCGTCTCTGCACTTTACGGGGACGTCTCGGCTTGTTTGCACTTTTTGAATGGGGACGACTCCGCTGCCTCGGGGACGACTCCGCTTCTTTATCTCAGAAAAACATGTCTTCTGGAATTCCCTGAGAGAGTCGACTCCGCTCTTTCAGGGGACGTCTCCGCTGCCTTATCACCGAAAAAGTCATTCTCTGGAAAACCCTGAGAGAGCCATCTCCGCTATCTTGGGGACGACTCGGAAAGTCTGCTTTTTACTTGCGGGGACGACTCCGCGTATGGTGGGGACGTCTCGCGCATATCTCTTGAAAACTGCCTTTCTGCCGCTACTGAGAGAGTCGACTCCGCTACTGAGAGAGTCGACTCCGCTATCGCGGGGACGACTCGGCAGGTGCCAGGAACGTCTCCAGACGTGCCAGTTCTTCCTGTTTGTGCCAGAGACGTCTCTGAGACAACCCGGAGACGTCTCGGCTGTCCCTGAACTTTTTCTTTCATCTCAAAAATTCTTTAATAAGTCCTTAAAAATCATGGGAACTTGCCTAGACATTTCTTAACAATATTCCTAATAAAATACATGAAATCCTCAATTAAATTGTTAAGATAAATGGAATTATACTCTAGTGTTTTGTATTCATCAAAATCCATTAGGGGGTCAACAATCTCCCCCTTTTTGATGATGACAAAACACTGAGTATATGCAAAATTCGAAATTTAAACATATACACAGTATTTGATCAGATGTATAAGCATAATGTTTTGATTAGAGCTAGATACAGTGTGCATAATTCAAAATAGTCAATTTTGAGTTCTATCATTATGCATAAGATTGATCTTCATAGCTCTTAAGCAATTTTAGCATATCAACTGAATTTGAATTAAGTTAAAATTTGAAAGCTTAGTTCTTTTTGACTCCCCCTTTCTTTTCAGAAGAGCAATTATCTAAAGGCCAATATTTTTCAATTTTATCTTCTCTTAATTCAACTTGGGAGTATGAATTTTGTATTCCAATGTATCCAATATCCATATATCCATATTGGTTCTACTCTTGGTTCTACTCTTGATTCTACTCCCCCTGCTATATCTACTCCCCCTTTTTGTCATCAACAATGAAGGGGACAAATTATCCTTCCATGAACTACTCAAAGAGATTCAAGTTGTGCTCCCCCTGTCCAAGAATTTAGTCATTCATATCACTCCCCCTTTGTTTTGGAATTCATTTCAGACTCCTCTTTTTGTTTAACATAGTTATCACAAGATGTGCTCCCCCCTGTGTCATATGTATTGATAAGTTGTGTTGAATTTGAATACTCAAGGTATGTTATGAGATTTTTATGGCACATCACAAGAAACATATACACAGTCACAGAATCACATACACAGAAGCACATACACAAGGTTTCAAAAGAAATTGTATTCATGTATCATTGTAAACCTTTGAAGTCAGTACATAGTTAAAAGAAGAAATCATTACAAGAAGTGTTCCAAAATAGCCTAGGGTTTACAAAAAGAAGATCCTACAAAATGTCCCTCATCGGCGACGTTGCTCATAGACCCTACAAGCTGCATCTATAAATGCATTGATTGAATCCATTAGGGTCTTGAACTGATCTCCCTGTGACTTATGGAAGGCTGCCACGAGTGCTTCAAATTCTATGGTTGCCATTTCAATTCTTCCTCTGAGTTGGGCAACCAAGGTGCCCATATTTCCTCCTGGGCTTGTCAACTCTTTAAGATTCTTTGAAATGGCCTTCAAACTGTCCTTTAGCTCGATTGATCTGACTGTTTGGGTGGCACCCACACCAATTATTTCTTGCGTTGTGGCTTCAATTTGAGCTCTAATGTCCTTTAGCTCTTGTAGAAGCCCTTCATGTGAAGCTCTGATGGGGGCCAACTCAGTAGAGATCATGGATCTCATTTCCTCCCTCATTTGTTGGCAAATGACAGATGCTAAGGTACGCATCTGGTCTTCTGATAGGAAGGAGGGCCCACTGACTGGAGGAGGTGGTGGCATGGATGTGGAAGGTCCAGCTGAGCTGGAGGGTATATCAGGCAAATCCATGTGGCTAGGTGGAGGAGAGTGGTGGTCAGGCTCCTGAAGTGGGATCTCAGGCTCTAGGATTTGGGCTTTTCTCTTTGGTACCTTGACCCACGACCCATCTACTTTATGAAACTCCATTCTTCGCATTGTGCCCTCATTATAATAGTCGGTGTTTCTCAAGGGTTTTGCAGGCTCATTTGTTGGAATGGGAACTTTGAAGTGTTTGAATACTAGGGTAAATATCATGCCATAGGGTATACTAAACCTAGAGTACCTATGACATAGAGCAATGTAGTTCAACATAAGTCTAGGGAGGTTTAGGGGAATCCCTAGTAGGATATGATGCATAATAACTAAGTCTCGCTCCGAAACAAAATCGAAGCGACCGGTTTTAGGAAACAAGACCCGGTTGACAATACTCAAAAGGAGTCTCATCTCAGCGTTTAGGTCTTGAGAGTTGACAACATCAAGAGGGCCGCAGTCCTCTCGTCCTAAAAGTAAATTTAGGGCTATTTTCCTTTGGGGATGTGAGGTTGGAGCCTCACCGTCCTTAGGGATTTGCAAAATAGTGGACAAGATGTCCTCATTAATTTCTACTAATGTCCTCCGGACATATGCAGTGTACCCTAAGTCCCCTAAGGCCATATTGCTAAAAAGTTCTCTAACTAGACCGGGGTAGGTCGAGGTATTGAGGGTACAAAGGTGCTCCCACCCTTGGGCTCGGAGTCTCTCTCCAATAGAGAACCCCTTACTGTCTAAAAATGCAAAATCTATGTACCTACCGGTCGTCACTGTGCGATTTGCACAGGAAATGGTCGTGGTTGGCGGAGCAACCGGAGGAGACGGCGCGGAAGGTTCTTCCCTCCGTTTCTCACCGTCGGCCGCTACCCTAGGTCGCCTTCCACCGGTTCGTCTAGCCCTCTTTGGTGCCATGGATGCTAGGGTTTGTGATGGAGAGCAAATGGAGGCTAGGGTTTGAGGTGGAGAGCAAATGGAGGCTAGGGTTTGAGGTGGAGAGCAAATGGAGGCTAGGGTTTTTTGTTTTGGTCGGGGATGAGAGAAGATAGCTCGGGTCGGCTCGAGCGGTTTCACTTATAAAAAAAAACCTCGTTCGATCCCCGAGACGTCTCCGCGACTAAGGCGAGACGTCTCGCCTGGGGGGACGTCTCTGCGATTTGCCAGAGACGTCTCCGGCACTGAAAAATTTCAGACTGAATTCTATCTTTTCCCAAATTTTTGTTTAATCACCCTAATCAACATGATTTCTTTTGATAAACACAGAGTGAATTTGTTTGTGATCCTCCCCCTTAATAATACATCCTATAATAAATTGATAAAGATTTTTGAATTATTAACGTTGAAATGAGGAATGTTTGACCAAATTTCGAATACCTATGAAATAGGCTCTGAAAATATCTCCATGAAGAGTCCAAGGGAGGGTAACCATCCTCCGGAAAGTCAAACAGTTCGTCATTTAGCTTAGATGAATTCATGCTTTCACTTATGTTTACCTTGAGGTGGATTACTAGTTTGAGTGGCAAAGCAATGCAATACAAGTTTAATTTATTTGCTAGGATCATACAAGCTCAAGGCATTCCTTAAGAAGTTGAATCTATCTTTACAAAGGGGCTTTGTAAAGATATCGTCCAATTGATTTTCAGTACATACATATTCAATCATCACATCATTTTTCAGCACATGATCCCTAATAAAATGATGCCTAATCTCTATATGCTTTGACTTAGAGTGTTGGACAGGATTTTTTGTTAAATTAATTACACTTGTATTATCACATTTAATTGGTATATTATTCATTTTGATACCGAAGTCTTCAAGTTGTTGCTTAATCCAAAGGACTTGGGCACAACAGCTTCCAGCTGCAATGTACTCAGCCTCAGCTGTGGACAAGGCAACTGAATTTTATTTCTTGCTAAACCAAGAAACCAAATTAGCACCCAAGAATTGACATGTGCCACTTGTGCTTTTTCTGTCGAGTTTGCACCCGGCAAAATCAGCATCGGAATAAGCAATTAAATTTATGTCAGATTGTTTAGAATACCATAAGCCAACATTAGATGTCCCTACTAGATATCTAAAAATTCTTTTAACAGCTTGCAGGTGTGATTCCTTAGGACATGCTTGGTATCTAGCACACATACAAACACTGAATAATATATCTGGTCTACTAGCGGTAAGGTAAAGTAAAGAGCCTATCATACCTCTGTACAATTTGCAGTCTATACTTTTACCTTTTTCATCTTTGTCAAGCTTGCAACTTGAGCCCATGGGTGTGCTGATTTCCTTTGCATCCTTCATCTTGAATTTTTCCAACATTTCCTTGATGTATTTGGACTGACTGATGAAGATGCCTTCCTCTGATTGTTTTATTTGTAGCCCAAGGAAGAAGTTGAGCTCACCCATCATGCTCATTTCAAATTCTCCCTGCATAAGCTTGGCAAACTCTTGACAAAGACTATCATTAGTAGCACCAAAAATTATATCATCCACATAAATTTGCACAAGCAATAAGTCATTTCCTTTTCTTTTAATGAAGAGGGTTTTGTCTACATTTCCTCTCTTAAATTTATTTTCAATTAGGAAATTACTTAATCTTTCATACCATGCCCTAGGGGCTTGCTTAAGTCCATACAATGCTTTATGCAATTTATACACATAATCTGGACGTAAGTGATTTTCAAAACCTGGAGGTTGTCCTACATAAACTTCCTCCATTATATAACCATTTAAAAAGACACTTTTTACATCCATTTGATAGAGTTTAAAATCCATGAAGCATGCATATGCCAAAAGTAATCTAATAGCCTCTAATCTAGCAACAGGAGCAAAAGTTTCATCAAAGTCTATTCCTTCCTCCTGATTATATCCTTTGGCCACTAGCCTAGCTTTGTTTCTTATTACTATCCCATCTTCATCTAGTTTATTTCTATATACCCATTTGGTGCCTATGATTGAAACATTAGGGGGTCTTTTCATTAGAGTCCAAACTTCATTTCTTTCAAATTGGTTTAATTCCTCTTGCATAGCATTCATCCAATTATCATCTTTTTCAGCTTCTTCTAGTGATTTAGGCTCTATTTGTGAAACGAAAGCAAGATAATTACTAGTATTTCTTAGAGAGGATCTAGTTCTTATACCTTGTGAAGGATCACCAAGGATTAGATCCTTTGGATGACCATGTGCATACCTCCATTCCTTAGGAAGATCTTGATTTCTTGATGGAGGTTGATCTTCTTCATCTTGCTGATTTGTATCTTCTTTGATCTCATCCTCATGTTGTTTGTCTTGTATGGAGAATTCTTTCATTCGGTCTTCAAGTATACCTGCATCACCATCTTCTTCTTTTCTAGAAGAATCTCCATTAGCTTCATCAAAAACAACATGAATGGATTCTTCAACAACGAGAGTTCTCTTGTTGAAGACCCTGTATGCTCTACTAGATGAGGAATAACCTAGAAAGATCCCCTCATCTGATTTAGCACTAAATTTACTTAGATTGTTCTTTCCATTGTTTAAAATAAAGCATCGACAACCGAAAATATGAAAATAACTTATATTTGGTTTCTTACTTTTTATCAACTCATAAGGTGTTTTCTTTAAGATAGATCTAACTAAAGCACGATTTAAAATATGACATGAAGTATTTATTGCTTCAGCCCAAAAATACTTTGGTAGATCCGATTCGCACAACATGGTACGAGCCATATCTGCTAGTGTGCGATTCTTCCTTTCTACCACCCCATTTTGTTGGGGTGTCCTAGGTGCCGAGAAATTGTGATTGATACCATTTTCTTCACAGAATTTTTCAAAATAATGATTTTCAAACTCGGTACCATGATCACTCCTGTTGCTGGTGGTCCAAACCGAGAACGATTGACACGACGGTGTGAACGGGGTTCCGCCTGAGTTGTCTTGGTTGGTGCTGGTTGCGCTCCACCTTCCGCCAAGGAACCTGCAAACAAGCCTTGCACCACCACCAGGGTGGTGATGGCCCTCCGACGGTCAAGTCAGAGGAGATTGGAGGAGGAGAGATGATAATCACAAGTGGGAGAGAGTGCTCTGGGAGGTATTGCTTACCCCCCCCCCTTCTCCCCCCAGCCGCATATATGCCTGGCTGGGAGGTCTCTCAGGGGGGTTTGTCGTCGTGGGGCACGATAGAATGGCCACTGACATGGCCGTTACGGGGCGTCGTGGAGCAGCGCCGGGTACGGTCATGGCAGGGCGTAGTGGAGCTCCGCTTTGTACGGTCGATACAGGAGATCGTGGGCAGCATCGGGTACAGCCGTTGCAGGGAGTAGTGGAGCAGGAGGCCGCGGCGTGCCTCTGGAGAATAGCCTGTCGTTATCAAAAGATCTCCGATTCGGGGTCGGAATGCTGGATCATAGGGCAGCCGACCCGGGGTCGGGCTGCGGAGCCGAGTAGGTCCGACTCGGGGTCGGAGTGCTGGATCATAGGGCAGCCGACCCGGGGTCGGGCTGCGGAGCCGAGGAGGTCCGACTCGGGGTCGGAGTGCTGGATCATAGGGCAGCCGACCCGGGGTCGGGCTGCGGAGCCGAGGAGGTCCGACTCGGGGTCGGAGTGCTGGATCATAGGGCAGCCGACCCGGGGTCGGGCTGCGGAGCCGAGGAGGTCCGACTCGGGGCCGGAGTGCTGGATCATAGGGCAGCCGACCCGGGGTCGGGCTGCGGAGCCGAGGAGGTCCGACTCGGGGTCGGAGTGCTGGATCATAGGGCAGCTGTAGCTTTCCTGGATACGCGTGCCGATCACGTGGGGCATGGCGGCTCAATTCCCCCATAACAGTAGCCCCCCACTTCCGAGCCTGGAACCAGAAGGGGAACAGGTGAAGGGAGTGATGTTTCGAGATTGCCGCCATCCTTCGGAGAGGCGCGCGCGCTTCAAGCTTCCCGCCTTCTTTATGGCGTATGGCGGTTGCTGCTGACCTGGCAACCTGAGGATTTCGGCGGACATCCTTCCTTAATGGTGTCGATTCGCCTTTGGGGTGCGAGCGACCCTTCGGCGGCCAGGCGTCTTCTGGCGTCATCGAGGTGTCACTTGCCCTTTCGCCTATTTAATCGGGGGCCCTCCCCCGTCCGTCTTCTTCTTTACGGACATTTTCGAGTTTCTCCTTTGCGCTACCATTGTTGCCGCCGAAACGTTCGCTTGCTTTTCCTTTGACGCTCTCGGAGCCGTTCTTCCTCCTCTTCAAGTGAGTTTCCCACTCTTCTACTTTGAGCTCTTCATACTTTTTCTTTTTGTACTAGTGCACCCCAGTCGTTCCGGCCTTTCCCTCCTTCTTGACCCCGTCCTGACCGTAGATTGGCCATTAGGGATGGGCGAAGTGGGAGCAGATAGCATCAAGTCAAAACTGGTCGCCGAGGACTTAGACGGATTTGTGGCTCGGTACCACCTTCCCGAGGCCTGCAATGTCACGCTCCCAGGGCCTGAGGAGAGGATGTCTCATCCTCCCCGAGGGAAGATCGCCATCAATGAGGGCATCCTCCAAGCCGGGTTCCGCTTTCCCCCTTCAGACCTAGTCTTACAGGTGCTCCGGGGTTTAGGAATGGCACCGACGCAACTGGTGCCGAACTCGTGGCGTGCTCTGACGGTCTTCCAGGTTCTCTGTCGCTTGCATGCGATTCCCGCCACCTTGAACGTTTTCTGGGAGCTCTACGGCCTGAGCGGCCACCCCCAGGACAAAGGGTGGTGGTGCTTCGCAGCGCGGCGAGGGTGCGGCCTTGTCAAGGAGGGTCCTACCTCCATTCACCACTGGAAGGAGCGCTTCTTTTTCGTTGATGCAGACCCCTCCTGGGAAATCAGGGCAATCTGGGGGACGCCGGTGAAGTCCCCAATTGGCCTGTCGAAGTTGTCGAGGGAGGAATCCGAGGGCGTCGCCGCCTTGAAGGGGTTGGTCGCCGAGGGCCAGCTTCCCCCGGTGGGCCGCCTCATTTCTGAGGATACCTTGGTGAACGTCGGTTTGAGCTCGGTCCCCACCGACCGTGAGTCCGCCATCGTTTCTTTAGCTCTTTTCTTCTCTTTCGTTCCTTCTTCCTTTCGGTTTCTCAGTCCCTGACCATCCCGTCCTTCTTGCAGAGGTCGACGACGTCATGCGGTCGGTGAAGTCGAAGGCTGTTGGTAGGGCGTCCCTGCTGGAAGCAGTCCGGAGGAGGAAACGAGCTCTTCCGAGCGGGGCCCCACCGGCGAAGAAGTCCCGTAAGGAGATACCTCCGATGCCGACCGACGAGTCCGGGCCCACCGGTCAGGGAGATGTCGTGGGCACCGACCGGCAGCTGACGCTGTATCAGCCCTCCGGTGGTAAGGTTGCCGCTACTCCGGAGGTGCCACCTGAGCCTGCTCAAGACGGACGGGTCGGACGTGATCGGTCCCCAACCCGGCCTTCGACTCGGTCGGCTCCTGATGACTCGAGGAGGGACGCGCCGAGGCCCCGGCCGAGCGGGACCCTATCAATTCCTGGGGCGACCCCCGCCGCGAGCGTGATCAGCCGGACTCTTCCCCAGGCGATGGATAAGGGTAAGGCTGCAGAACCACCATCCGGCTCCGGGGAGAAATCGGGGTCTGCCTTCACTACCGATGGCGCCCGAAATCTCATCGAAACAGTGTTGCTGGAGAAGGACCGTCGGCGGGTCCGGGAGTTGGATGTCTCTGACGTCGGGGCCGCCAGCTGCGTCTGTCTCATGTCGGTGAGTGTTCTTCTGGCCGTCTTTCACCATTTATTGGCTCTGTTGTTCTCCGCCTGACTCCCTTATTTTTCCTATTTCTTAGCTCGCCCAGTACATGATCCGTCTGGAGGAGTGCTACAAGGAACAGGCGGGGCTTTTGGCGAAGGCCGAGGACCGGCTGAAAGCAATGGAAGAGGGAGGCCGGGCTGCGGCAGGCAGGACGACCGGGGACCTCGAGGCGAGGCTCCGGGAGGCCGAAGAGCGGGCACTCGGCTTCGCCGCCCTGGAGGAGCAACTGTCAGAGGCTCGGGAGCAACTCAAAGCCGCCTCGGGCCTCGAAAGCAGGGTCAAGAAGGCGGAGGAACGGGCTGAAAAGCAGTCCCGGAAGATCGCGGACTATCGAGAGCGGTGGGAGAAGGCCCAGCGGTCTGCCGACAACGCCTGCGACCGAATCCGCTCTTTTGAAGCCAAACTAGGCGAACTGGAGTCGGCCCTGGAGAAGTCATGCACGGACGTCCAAGAGCTCCGTTCGCGCCTGAAGGAAGCCGAGGCCGCTCGGGTTGCTACCGAGGCGAAGCATAAAGAGGCTCAGGCTGATCTGCTGAGGGTCTCCTCTGAGGCCGAAGGCCGGATTGTGGCGAAGGTCTTGGAGGCCAAGGCTCAGATTATGGAGCGAGCTGAGGCGGAGCTGGCCGAGAAGAGGGCGGAAATCGGGCGTCAGGCGGTAGAGGCTTATCGCCAGTCCGCCGAGTTCGCCCATGATATGTCGGAGGCAGTGCGGACCTATCGCCAGTCTGACGAGTTTGTCCATGACGCGTCGGACGCGGGGGCCGAAGCCTTCACCTTGGGCTTCGAGGAGGGCCTGGCAAGGGTGTCGGCTAAGTATCCCGAAGTTGACCTGAGCGAGATCTCCCTCCTGGACTCCTCTCCGGCGCCATCGCCTGCTGGTTCTCCTGCTGCTTCCCTACCTCCCGCGGACGAGCCCGGCGTTCCCGACTCGGGAGTTCCTCCAAGCTGACCTCTTGTACCTTCCATTGTCTTTTTTATTTTTGTATGTCGGCGTTTTGCCCAATTGTATGGGCCTCGGCCCTGAAAATTAATGCACGTTGAATATTTCTTCATCTCGCCCTCGTCCTCTTTTTTTTTTTAGCTCTTGGTTGCTTCTTGCTGACTTTTGATTCCCGAAGTTCTTCCGGCACTAGGCCAGGCATCCGAGGGTTAAACCTCAGGAAACTCTTCCGGCGCTAAGCCAGGCATCCGAGGGTTAGGCCTCAGGAAATTCTTCCGGCGCTAAGCCAGGCATCCGAGGGTTAGGCCTCAGGAAATTCTTCCGGCGCTAAGCCAGGCATCCGAGGGTTAGGCCTCAGGAAATTCTTCCGGCGCTAAGCCAGGCATCCGAGGGTTAGGCCTCAGGAAACTCTTCCGGCGCTGAGCCAGGCATCCGAGGGTTAGGCCTCAGGAAACTCTTCCGGCGCTGAGCCAGGCATCCGAGGGTTAGGCCTCAGGAAACTCTTCCGGCGCTGAGCCAGGCATCCGAGGGTTAGGCCTCAGGCAACTCTTCCGGCGCTAGGCCAGGCATCCGAGGGTTAGTCCTCAGGGAATTCTTCCGGCGCTAAGCCAGGCATCCGAGGGTTAGGCCTCAGGAAATTCTTCCGCTCGCTGGTCGACCAAGGCTGGCGCAAGCCGAAGCGACCGGTCGGGGCTTCCGGCTAGTCTGCTCCCGGGATAATCATCGGGTTAGCCAGGCATCCGAGGCCCGAGCCTCGGGAGATTCCACTCGTTGGTCGGCCAAGGCTGGCGCAAGCCGAGGCGACCGGTCGGGGCTTCCGGCTAGTCTGCTCCCGGGATGATCATCGGGTTAGCCAGGCATCTGAGGGTTGTCAAGCCTCAGGGAAATTCCGCTCGTTGGTCGGCCAAGGCTGGCGCAAGCCGAGGCGACCGGTCGGGGCTTCCGGCTAGTCTGCTCCCGGGATGATCATCGGGTTAGCCAGGCATCTGAGGGTTGTCAAGCCTCAGGGAAATTCCGCTCGTTGGTCGGCCAAGGCTGGCGCAAGCCGAGGCGACCGGTCGGGGCTTCCGGCTAGTCTGCTCCCGGGATGATCATCGGGTTAGCCAGGCATCTGAGGGTTGTCAAGCCTCAGGGAAATTCCGCTCGTTGGTCGGCCAAGGCTGGCACAAGCCGAGGCGACCGGTCGGGGCTTCCGGCTAGTCTGCTCCCGGGATGATCATCGGGTTAGCCAGGCATCCGAGGGCCGAGCCTCGGGAGATTCCACTCGTTGGTCGGCCAAGGCTGGCGCAAGCCGAGGCGACCGGTCGGGGCTTCCGGCTAGTCTGCTCCCGGGATGATCATCGGGTTAGCCAGGCATCTGAGGGTTGTCAAGCCTCAGGGAAATTCCGCTCGTTGGTCGGCCAAGGCTGGCGCAAGCCGAGGCGACCGGTCGGGGCTTCCGGCTAGTCTGCTCCCGGGATGATCATCGGGTTAGCCAGGCATCCGAGGGCCGAGCCTCGGGAGATTCCACTCGTTGGTCGGCCAAGGCTGGCGCAAGCCGAGGCGACCGGTCGGGGCTTCCGGCTAGTCTGCTCCCGAGATGATCATCGGGTTAGCCAGGCATCCGAGGGCCGAGCCTCGGGAGATTCCACTCGTTGGTCGGCCTAGGCTGGCGCAAGCCGAGGCGACCGGTCGGGGCTTCCGGCTAGTCTGCTCCCGGGATGATCATCGGGTTAGCCAGGCATCTGAGGGTTGTCAAGCCTCAGGGAAATTCCGCTCGTTGGTCGGCCAAGGCTGGCGCAAGCCGAGGCGACCGGTCGGGGCTTCCGGCTAGTCTGCTCCCGGGATGATCATCGGGTTAGCCAGGCATCCGAGGGCCGAGCCTCGGGAGATTCCACTCGTTGGTCGGCCTAGGCTGGCGCAAGCCGAGGCGACCGGTCGGGGCTTCCGGCTAGACTGCTCCCGGGATGATCATCGGGTTAGCCAGGCATCCGAGGGCCGAGCCTCGGGAGATTCCACTCGTTGGTCGGCCTAGGCTGGCGCAAGCCGAGGCGACCGGTCGGGGCTTCCGGCTAGTCTGCTCCCGGGATGATCATCGGGTTAGCCAGGCATCTGAGGGTTGTCAAGCCTCAGGGAAATTCCGCTCGTTGGTCGGCCAAGGCTGGCGCAAGCCGAGGCGACCGGTCGGGGCTTCCGGCTAGTCTGCTCCCGGGATGATCATCGGGTTAGCCAGGCATCTGAGGGTTGTCAAGCCTCAGGGAAATTCCGCTCGTTGGTCGGCCAAGGCTGGCGCAAGCCGAGGCGACCGGTCGGGGCTTCCGGCTAGTCTGCTCCCGGGATGATCATCGGGTTAGCCAGGCATCTGAGGGTTGTCAAGCCTCAGGGAAATTCTTCCGCTCGCTGGTCGGCCACTTGTCGCTCGCCGCCCATCGGGGTTTCTCTGTGCCCAGCCGCGACCGTGTTTCTCCTCTCCTCCAAGCGTTGCCTGGGGGGAACACGAGAAGGGTATTAAACGCTAATTAATGCGTTACCTGGAAAATCGGATCGCCAGTTGCTGCTGGTGAGGAGTGTTAGTTGAGCGGCCGCGATACGCGGGTTCTTCGAGGAGGATGCGGCCTGGGCGCGAGCGGAGACACGTGGACCTAGGGGTATACGTCACCCGGATCGTCCTGCACAAAGAATGCGATTTAAGGAGAATGGCGCTTAGGAAATCGCGGGGAGATACGCCTCGGGAGCCGGAACGGCTCCGGATTCAGTGCGCCTGCATTTATTGGAGCCACCCGTATCGGAACTACCAGGGGGCCGCAGCTTGGCTATAAATACAGGTGCAGGTACGATGGAATTTGCTAAGCCGGAGCTGCAGGTTGCCATGGATCGCGGACCTCCTCCTTGGCATATGACTGAGAGACTCCTGTCGAAGGAAAGGGGAGGCGCTCCCCTTACAACTTCAGCCAACTAGCCGTTTCATCTGGGATCAACAAGGAGGGTCTCCCCGGCGGAACTCCGCTCTAGGCGTTTCATCCGGGATCACATCTCCCCTCCTTGAAGTTCAGCCTCCCGGTTGAGCTCTGCGCCGGACGCTCAATCCGGGACCGCGCCTCCATATACTCTTCCCCCTCGAATCCCTTCTCTTTCCTACCACTGGGGAAGATGGGAATATCCTTTGGAGGCGGCGTTCCCCTGGGGGCAGCGGGAGCTTCTTCTGCGGCGGCTCCTCCTCTTTTTGGTGAGGTGCTGGATGGCGCCTCCGGTTAGAAGCACCCACTTCTGGTGGGACTGCAGCCGCCCTGGGTTGAGGGTTTGGGTCCCCACCTCTTCTTTACTTTCTTTACTCCCTAATTCCCCTCTGGGAATTCCTTGTAATCACACGAGCACGCCACTGTAACCAGAAATTATTGAAATAAAAAGTATTGCACCTTTTTAAATTGTCTTTCTGGCCTTGTTGTTCTACTGGTAATACATCCGCAGGTTAGCGGAATTCCAGCCCCTTGGAATTTCTCGGCCATCTAGGGCTTCCAACTGGTAGGAGCCAGGTCGGTTTACCCAACGAACTTTATACGGGCCTTCCCAATTTGGCGCTAGCTTCCCACCTTCCGTAGGTTGAGATGCCTTAGCTCGCCTCAGCACCAGATCTCCAATTCTGAAAAGCTTCGGTCGGACTTTGGAGTTGTAATATCGGGCCACCCTCTGCTGATACATTGCCATCCGTACCTGAGCCATTTCCCTTGCCTCTTCCAAGAGATCCAAGTTCCCTCGGAGTTGCTCTGAATTGGCCTCGGGTCGGTGCGCGGCCACCCGAGGCGAGGGGAGTCCGAGCTCCACGGGGGCAACGGCTTCCGTGCCATAGGTTAGGCTGAAAGGCGTCTCTCCAGTAGGAGTCCGTTGTGTGGTCCGATACGCCCAAAGGACATTCTCGAGTTCCTCGACCCAAGCTTGCCCCGTCCGGCCGATCCGCGCTTTGATACCTTGGAGGATTGTCCGATTTGTGACCTCGGCCTCGCCGTTGGTTTGGGGATGCGACACGGATGTGAACCGATGCTCGATCCCGAATTCCTCGCAGAAGTCCCGGAAGTGCTTGTTATCAAACTGTCGACCGTTATCCGAGATGAGGACCCGAGGTACTCCAAATCGGACAATGATGTTCTTCTTCACGAACTTCCGGACTTGTGCCTCCGTGATGGTGGCCAGTGGCTCTGCCTCCACCCACTTGGTGAAGTAGTCGATGGCGACAATCAAAAATTTCCGCTGGGCCGAAGCGACGGGGAATGGTCCGAGGATATCCATTCCCCATTGTGCGAAGGGCCAGGGCGCGGTGATTGGCGCCAAGGGGACAGAGGGGACTCTCTGGACGTTGGCGTGGCGCTGGCAGGCGTCGCATTTCCGCACGTGGTTCTTCGAGTCCTCCATCAAGGTCGGCCAATAGTAGCCTTGCCTCATGATCTTATGCGCCAAGGACCTAGCCCCCAAGTGCGATCCGCAGATGCCTTCGTGGACTTCGCCGAGGGCGTAGGCCGCTTCCGCGGGGCGGAGGCACCTTAAGAGGGGGGCGGTAAACGAGGTCCGATACAGCCTCCCTTCATAAAGTACGTAGTGGGCGGACTTCTTTACAAGCCGCCGGGCCTGATCTTCGTCTTCAGGGAGGATTCCTTCGGCGAGGTAGGCGACGAGCGGGTCCATCCAAGACGGCTCCGGATCAATTGCCATCACCGCTCCAGCCCCGTCAATGCTCGGGGCATCCAGGGTCTCCAGGTAGATTGCCCTCGACAAGTTGTGCGCGTCTGCGTCCACTAGGCGGGACAACCTGTCGGCCCTGGCATTTTCGCTCCTCGGGACCTGCTGAATGTCAACACTGCCGAGGTCGGGAATGAGTGTTTGCACCTTCCGGACGTAGCTCTGCATGGTCGGGCTCCGCGCCTCGAACTCCCCTCGAACCTGCCCGACCACCAGCTGGGAGTCGGTGAAGACTTTCAGACGCCGGATGCCGAGCTCCTTGGCGAGTTTGAGTCCCGCGACTAGGGCCTCGTACTCCGCCTCATTGTTGGTCACTGGAAATTCGAACCTCAAGGCATACTCGGCTATCACTCCATCAGGATTGGTGAGGACCAGCCCAGCCCCTCCACCTTCAGGGTTCGACGACCCGTCAATGTGGAGCGTCCAGATCGGGAGATCGAGGCTGGGTGTCTCCGGCGGCTTAGGTTCCGCCTCCTGCACAGTGCACTCAGCGAGAAAGTCCGCGAGTACCTGGGCCTTGATGGCTGGTCGGGGCTGGTAGCGGATGTCGAACTCACCAAGTTCTACTGCCCACTTCACCAGCCGTCCCGCATTCTCTGGATTGCTGAGAATCTGCCGCAGTGGTTGATCGGTCAAAAGGGTGACAGAATGAGCCTGGAAATAGGGGCGAAGCCTCCTGGTCGCAGTCAGCAGCGCGAAGGCGATCTTCTCAGCCTTCGTGTACCGCGTCTCGGCATCCCGGAGGACTCGGCTGATGTAGTATACAGGCTTCTGAAGTCTTGCCTCTTCCCGAACCAGTACTGCGCTGACTGCGGTTGGGGAGACCGCCAGGTAAAGGTAGAGCATCTCCCCCTCTTGCGGCTTGGACAGCAGGGGAGGAGACGCCATGTACTCCTTGAGCTGGTCGAACGCCGCATGGCATTCGGCCATCCAGAGGAAGTCTTTTGGGCGCTTCAACACCTTGAAGAATGGTTGGCAGCGTTCGGCCGACTTTGCCACAAATCGTCCGAGCGCGGCGACCCTTCCAGCGAGCTCCTGAACCTCCTTCACTTTGGTCGGAGGGGACATATCTTGGATGGCTTTGATCTTGTCCGGGTTGGCCTCGATCCCGCGCTGGTTGACAATGAAACCGAGGAACCTCCCGGCCGAAGCACCAAAAGCGCACTTCGCTGGGTTTAGCTTCATGCGAAACTTTCGCAAGGTGGTGAAAGTCTCCTCCAGATCTGCAATGTGCTGGTCTGCATGGCGGCTTTTTACCAGCATATCGTCCACGTACACCTCCATATTCCGGCCGATCTGCTCCTTGAAGATTTTATTGACGAGGCGCTGGTAAGTGGCGCCAGCGTTCTTCAGACCGAAGGGCATTACCTTGTAACAGTACAGCCCCCGGTCTGTTATGAAGGCAGTTTTCTCCTCGTCCTGTGGAGCCATCATTATTTGGTTGTAGCCGGAGAAGGCGTCCATAAAAGACAGTAGCTGATATCCGGAAGTCGCGTCGACCAGTTGGTCTATCCGTGGAAGCGGAAAGCTATCCTTGGGGCACGCCTTGTTCAGGTCGGTGTAGTCGACGCACATCCTCCACTTCCCGCTCGCCTTCCGGACAAGTACGACGTTTGCCAGCCACTCGGGGTAGCTCACCTCTCTTATGAAACCTGCCTCCAAGAGTTTGTCTACCTCCTGGTCGACCACCCGGATCCGATCCGGGGCACAGTGTCTCTTCTTTTGCTTTACTGGTCGGTGGGTCGGGTCGACGTTGAGGGCGTGAGAAACGACCTCCGGGTCGATCCCAGGTACATCGGCCGCCGACCAGGCAAACACATCTGCATTGGCTCGGAGGAATTCCACTAACCGGAGCCGAGCTTCCAAGTCGAGGTTGGCACCGACCCGGACCGTGCGGTCCGGGCGGTCTTCTTCGAGGGGAACT
The DNA here is from genome assembly GCF_009389715.1 of Phoenix dactylifera. Taxonomy (NCBI): domain Eukaryota; kingdom Viridiplantae; phylum Streptophyta; class Magnoliopsida; order Arecales; family Arecaceae; genus Phoenix; species Phoenix dactylifera. The sequence continues at coordinate 43,418 of NW_024068433.1, read as the reverse complement.
TCGATTACGCCCTCGGCCGGCTCCCCGTGCCGCAAGGCCACTTCGTCTCTGGCGTCAAGTGACTCGACGCTTAGGGCCTCCATGGGCTTCTTCCCTTTGAGAGTTGCTAGGAAACACTGCCGTGCGGTCGGCTGGTCACCTCGGACCTCTCCAATCCCGGCCGCTGTGGGGAACCGCATGAGCAAATGGTAGGTAGAAACCACCGCGCGAAGGGCGTTCAGTCCGGGTCGTCCGAGGATAGCGTTGTAGGCCGAGGGGACACGGACGACCAAGAACCCGAGCCGCACCGTGGCTTCTGCGGGTGCAATGCCCGCAGTCACAGGCAGCTCGATGACACCTTCGGCCGAGATAGCGTCTCCAGTGAATCCTATGAGGGGGGTGGATGTTTTGTGCAACAATTGTCGGGAAAAGCCCATCTTTTGGAAGGCCTCGTAATACAAAATATCAGCTGAGCTTCCACTATCCACAAGAACACGCCTTACATCATAGTCCGCCATAGTGAGAGAGATCACCATGGCGTCATCGTGGGGAGTCTGAACCCCCTTTACATCTTCATCACAAAAAGTGATTACATTTCCGACCCGCTGCCTCTTCGCGACGGCCACTCCTGATACTTCCGCCGAGCCCCCTGCGTTCCTCACGGGCCGAGAGCAGCCCCCAGTGATGGTGTGGATCACTCCCGCAACGGGTCGATTCTGCTCCCGAGGCTCCTGAGGGGCCGGGTCGGCTGGACGCGGGTCTGCGGGGGGACGTCGGTCGTTTACATATCGACCGAGACGTCCTCGGCGAATGAGAGCCTCGATCTCGTCCCGAAGCTGGAAGCAGTCTTCGGTATCGTGGCCGTGGTCTCGGTGGTACTCACAGTACGCCCGAGAAGGCTTCCTCCCAGGGATCTTCTTCATCTGCCTCGGGACCGGGAGGTCCTCCCGCCCCTTGACCTCCATGAGGATCTGGGCCCGGGGGGCCAGGAGTGGGGTGTACCGGTTGAAGCGTCGGTGCGGAGAACGAGGGCGTGTGGCGCCGTGGTTCCTTGCTGGTGACGGGCTTCTGCGCCGGCGTTGAGGCGTCGGGCTCCTCCTCTGGGGTGCCTCTTTTCGCCTTTTCTTCCCGGGCTTTAGAGGGGCTTCGGCGGCCTCCTTGTTCCGGTGGGAGGCTGCCTCCTCGGCGTCTGCATACTGGTTTGCCCGAGACAACAGCTCCGGGAAGCTCCGCGGCAGACGTTTGTCCAGGGAGAAGGTGAGTCTGCCCTTCCGGAAGCCTCGCTTCAGGGCTGAGAGAGCCACCTCCTGGCTCAAATTCCGGACCTCCAGTGTTGCCTTGTTGAAGCGGGTGAGATAATCCCGCAGGCTCTCTCCCTCGTTCTGCCGGACATCGAAGAGGGAGTCGGAGACCAGTCTTCGCCGGCTACTGACGGCGAAATGGCTGATGAAGAGACGGGTGAACTGGTGGAAGGACTGGATGGAATTAGCCTCCAGGCCGGCGAACCACGCCCTTGCCGGGCCGCGGAGGGTCGCCGGGAAGGCCTTGCAGAGGAGAGGATCCGATGCTCCATGGAGGAGCATAAGAGTCCTGAAACTCTCCACGTGGTCCCGTGGGTCCGCCGCCCCGTCGTAGGGTTCGATCGCCGGCATTTTGAACCCCGGCGGGTTTAGGGTTCGCAGGATCCTTGAGGCAAGCGCCGGCTGGGAGGAGATTTCCAAGTCGGCGAAGGGATCTTTGGAGTGGCCCTTCAGGACCTGGAGCTGTCTGTGGAGATCGTCCACCCGCCGGTCCAGGGAGCGCGACCGGTGGGTGGGAGACAAGGAGCGGCGCGAGGGGGACCGACTGGAGTGCGGGCCCCTCGAGGACTGGGGTGTCTGAGAACGCGCCCGGGTCCGCCTCTCGTACCCCGCGCAGCTCCGATGAGAAGGTCCGGGCAGAATGGACCGCACTCGAGAATCCTCCCCGCGCCGGCGCTCCTCTCCATGGGAGAGGAAGGAGCGCGGGTTGTGAGGAAGAGGCGAGTGCTCGGGGAGCAGCGGCTCCTGAGCCCGCTGCGGCACCCGAGAGATCACACCCTGCAGATTCTGCACTGCCTCCGCGAGGGTGCGAACCTGCTGGGCTAGCTGGTCGAACTGAGCAGGTTCGACCGTCTGAATGGGAGGAGAAGCGGTGGAATGCTGCTGAGAGTGTGTTGGGGACGCAGCAGCCTCCCGGCCAGAGGCGCGAGAGGCTCCGCGACCGGAAGCATTGGAAGCTCCGCGACCACCTCGCCGTGCCATTACGATCGTTCTGAGATTCGGCCCTCCTTCTAGCGCCAACTGTTGCTGGTGGTCCAAACCGAGAACGATTGACACGACGGTGTGAACGGGGTTCCGCCTGAGTTGTCTTGGTTGGTGCTGGTTGCGCTCCACCTTCCGCCAAGGAACCTGCAAACAAGCCTTGCACCACCACCAGGGTGGTGATGGCCCTCCGACGGTCAAGTCAGAGGAGATTGGAGGAGGAGAGATGATAATCACAAGTGGGAGAGAGTGCTCTGGGAGGTATTGCTTACCCCCCCTTCTCCCCCCAGCCGCATATATGCCTGGCTGGAAGGTCTCTCAGGGGGGTTTGTCGTCGTGGGGCACGATAGAATGGCCACTGACATGGCCGTTACGGGGTGTCGTGGAGCAGCGCCGGGTACGGTCATGGCAGGGCGTAGTGGAGCTCCGCTTTGTACGGTCGATACAGGAGATCGTGGGCAGCATCGGGTACAGCCGTTGCAGGGAGTAGTGGAGCAGGAGGCCGCGGCGTGCCTCTGGAGAATAGCCTGTCGTTATCAAAAGATCTCCGATTCGGGGTCGGAATGCTGGATCATAGGGCAGCCGACCCGGGGTCGGGCTGCGGAGCCGAGTAGGTCCGACTCGGGGTCGGAGTGCTGGATCATAGGGCAGCCGACCCGGGGTCGGGCTGCGGAGCCGAGGAGGTCCGACTCGGGGTCGGAGTGCTGGATCATAGGGCAGCCGACCCGGGGTCGGGCTGCGGAGCCGAGGAGGTCCGACTCGGGGCCGGAGTGCTGGATCATAGGGCAGCCGACCCGGGGTCGGGCTGCGGAGCCGAGGAGGTCCGACTCGGGGTCGGAGTGCTGGATCATAGGGCAGCTGTAGCTTTCCTGGATACGCGTGCCGATCACGTGGGGCATGGCGGCTCAATTCCCCCATAACAACTCCTAATTGCTTTTAGTTTAAGATTGAGTTCATTCGAAACCCTATTATGAAACTTGATAAAAGCGGAAAAGGACTCATCTTTGTGTGCAAGAAATGAAACCCATGTAAAACGTGAAAAATCATCAACAATTACAAGACCAAATTTCTTACCCCCTAGACTAGCAGTTCTAGTGGGTCCAAACAAATCCATGTGAATTAGTTCTAAGGGTTTTGATGTTGAGACTATGTTCTTAGACTTGAAAGAACTTCTTGTTTGTTTCCCTAATTGACATGCAGCACAAATTTTATTCTTTTCAAAGTCTATTTTTGGTAGTCCTTTGACTAGATCCTTTGTAATTAATTTAGAGATTAAATCCATGCTAGCATGCCCTAACCTACGATGCCATAACCAACTAGTCTCATTGACTTTGGGATTCATGGCTACAAGACATTGGCCATCCTTCATGGTGAGATCATCAAGATCTACCATGTAAACATTTCCATGCCTATGTCCTGTGAGTATGATCTCATTGTCAATTGGACTACTAATTATGCATAGTGATGATTCAAATGACACTTTAAAGCCCTTGTCACAAAATTGACTTATACTTAATAAATTATGTTTTAGTCCATTAACTAACAATACATTATCAATAAATGAGGAGGGTGATATGGAGATTTTACCAACACCAATGATTCGGCCTTTAGCATTGTCTCCAAATGTGACTACTCCTCCTTCTTTTGATTCCAAGGTGACGAAGAGACTCTTGTCACCGGTCATATGCCTTGAGCAACCACTATCAAGATACTACATTCTCTTTTTATTTCCGGCTGCAAGGCATACCTGCAAAATGATCATGTGAAGCTCTTAGGTACCCAAGTTTTCTTGGGTCCTTCGTGGTTAGTGTAGTTGGTTCCCTTAGGCACCCATACTTTAGTTATGTTTTTAGCTTTTACAAATATACTCTTGTTAGTTTGGATCTTTCTTTGAATACAAGAGTAGGCTTTATGTCCATTCTTTCCACAATGAAAGCATGTAGGTTTTTCAGTTTTTATATCTTTTGCTTTTACAAAGAAATTCTTTAGATACTTTTGTTGCTTGTTAGTTTTATATCCTAATCCGGCTTTATTAAAAACAGCTCTTTGATTTGAAAGAATAAGATTTAATTTTTTAGAGCTTTGTGTGAATTTTTCAACAATTGGTTTGTACTTATGTACCTCATTCTTAAGGTTCAAATTTTCTTTAACTATTTCTTCCTTATCTTTTTTAAGAGATTCAACATTTTGTGCAAGTGAGGTATTGTTATCGAATAGAGATTTTACTTTTAGATTTAGTTCCTTAATTAGTGTTTTTGCCTTTTCATTTTCAATGCTAAGTTTTGAATTTTTGATTTCTAGGTTAGTAGTGTTAATATTTTTAACGCTCTCCTTTTCAATTAATAGGTTTTCAATATCTTCCTTCAGTTTTTGATTGGAGATTTTTAATTCTTTATTCTTTGCTCCTAACATACTACAATCACCCATAAGTTCTTGAAAAGCTTCATATAATTCTTCTAAAGTAAAATTTATAGTTGGGTTTTGACATACCTCGTCGTCTTCGAACGCCATGAAGCACAAATTGGCGGTCTCTTCCTTCTCTTCCTCGGAGGATGATGTGTCACTATCATCCCATGTTGCCTTCAATGCCTTCTTCTTCTTCTTTCCAAAATACTTCTTTTGTTGAGGGCATTCGGAACGAATGTGTCCCGGTCTCTTGCAATCATAGCATATGATTGGGTCTCTTTCTTTTTCTTTTTCTTTTTCCCAATCATTTCTCCCTCCAAACTTTTTCTTTGGGAAGGGTTTCTTTTTCCTCATGAATTTTTTAAACTTCCTAACTATCAAACCTAAGTCCTCATCTTCGCTTCCTTCTTCACTCTCACTACTTTCTTCTTCAACTACACTCGAAGTAGCCTTGAGTGCGATTGTCTTCTTCTTTGGCAACTCTTCTTCATGTTGCTTCATTGTGAGCTCATGCGTCATCAATGAGCCCAATAGTTGTTCTAGTCCCAAAGTGTTGAGGTCTTTGGCTTCTACGATCGCCGTGACCTTTGCTTTCCATGCTTTCGGCAAAGACCTGAGAATTTTACTTACAAGTTCTGGGTTAGTATAAGATTTACCCAAACTCTTTAGACCATTAATTATATCGGTAAAGCATGTAAACATGCATGTGATGGTTTCATTGGGTTCCATCTTAAACAACTCATACTTGTAAACTAGAATGTTCACTTTAGACTCTTTGACTTGATTTGTACCCTCGTGGGTAACTTTAAGCCTATCCCATATTTCCTTAGCGGAACTACATGTGGAGACTCTATTGAACTCATTTACATCTAGAGAACAAAATAATGAGTTCATGGCTCTAGAGTTGAGTTGAGCCATCCTATCATCATTCTCATCCCACTCCTCCTCAGGTTTGGGAACTTGAATGCCATTAACCATGTGTGATGGTTCTTGTGGTCCCTTAAGTATAACCCTCCACAAGGCATAGTCTTGTGCTTGAATGAAAATCTTCATTCTAGTCTTCCAATAGGTATAATTTGTCCCATTGAAGAGTGGAGGTCTATTGGTTGCCTGCCCCTCAGCAGGAACATTGTTAAAGGGTGTTCCCATCTAGATCTTTAGCTAAGACGGTTAGGTCTTCAAGAATTATACAGAGCACCCGCTCTGATACCACTTGTTGCCCAGAGATGGTCACCCAAGAGGGGGGTGAATTGGGTGTTTTAAAATTTTTTGCCTAATTAAGAGTAAAACACGCAAATGTATGAACTAAAGTAAAGATAGAGGGATGAGAAGAGTCAATCGCAAACACAAGGTTTTATAGTGGTTCGGAGCTTCCACTGCTCCTACATCCACTCCCCAAAGCACCTTTAGGAATTTCCACTATAATCCAAGATTACAGTCCGGTAGTTTTGCGAGTGCACTACCCAACTCGTTGTTTTACACCGGACTAACAACGAACCCTAAAACCCCCAATTTAACCTAGGCTTGGGACGCCTTTCCCTTGTTCCAAGTCCCTTGACTGGAACAAGCACAATATTGAAAGAGTTGTACAAACAATTAGAAAGCTCTAAATAAGCAAATATGACAATGATAAACAATAGAACCCGGAAGAATCCTTTTGCCGTTGGAAGCGTGGGAAATGGTGATTCTCCCGATGTGGATTGCGTAGGTTTGAGTGTGAGCTTTGAATCCCAGGCGGAAGAGAGTAGTTGAGCTTGAAATCACTTGGGAAGCTTGAAAGCACTTGATTTCTTCACTTGAATGCACTAACTCCCTTGAACCTCTTTTTCTTTCTTCTCTCTTGAATAATTTTGCTTTGGGTTGGTAAAAAGTTATTGAGAAGCACTTAAGAGCTCCCTTTTATAGCTCAAAAAGCAAATATAGCCGTTAGAGATAAAGTAAAAGAGATTTGAAATTCAAACCAAACCTGTAAAAGCTGTCAGTCGCGTCCCAGGCGCTCCGAGGACGTCTCTGCTTCAACGAGAGACGTCTCGGCTACAAGATTTTACTTTTTACGTTGTCTGGGGACGACTCGGCTCTTTACGGGGACGACTCTGGAATTTGTACCATTTGAATCCTTGCCTTTCTGATTTGCTGAGAGGGTCGTCTCTGCACTTTACGGGGACGTCTCGGCTTGTTTGCACTTTTTGAATGGGGACGACTCTGCTGCCTCGGGGACGACTCCGCTTCTTTATCTCAGAAAAACATGTCTTTTGGAATTCCCTGAGAGAGTCGACTCCGCTCTTTCAGGGGACGTCTCCGCTGCCTTATCACCGAAAAAGTCATTCTCTGGAAAACCCTGAGAGAGCCGTCTCCGCTATCTTGGGGACGACTCGGGAAGTCTGCTTTTTACTTGCGGGGACGACTCCGCGTACGGTGGGGACGTCTCGCGCATATCTCTTGAAAACTGCCTTTCTGCCGCCACTGAGAGAGTCGACTCCGCTACTGAGAGAGTCGACTCCGCTATCGCGGGGACGACTCGGCAGGTGCCAGGGACGTCTCCAGACGTGCCAGTTCTTCCTGTTTGTGCCAGAGACGTCTCTGAGACAACCCGGAGACGTCTCGGCTGTCCCTGAACTTTTTCTTTCATCTCAAAAATTCTTTAATAAGTCCTTAAAAATCATGGGAACTTGCCTAGACATTTCTTAACAATATTCCTAATAAAATACATGAAATCCTCAATTAAATTGTTAAGATAAATGGAATTATACTCTAGTGTTTTGTATTCATCAAAATCCATTAGGGGGTCAACACAACTGCTTAGATATCTCATACCTAGCAGTCCTCCTTTGTTCTCCATACAACTCTTTTAAATTGAGAAGTATGGATTGAGTGTCCATGCCTTCATGTTGCCTCTGTAATTCATTGCTCATAGAGGCAAGTATGATACATTTGACAGTCAAACTGTCATTTTTCCACATCTTATGTGTGGCAACCTCCTCTTCTGTAGCATCATCCCCTGGATCTCCAAGATCAGGGGTTTCAAGTATATAGAAAATTTTCTCCTGAGTGAGTACTATCTTTAAATTCCTCAACCAGTCCACATAGTTTGGTCCGGTCAACTTGTTGGCATCTAAGATGCCTCTTAGTGAAAGTGAAGAAGCCATTTAATAATTCTACATATGCAAGAACATAACTAATATAAGCAGACCAATCATGATGACATGTTTGCAACTAGATAAGGACTTTAATCTAATTTGTCTCCTACTATTTTTATCGAATATCATAGCCCTCTTCTATGATAAACGTGAAAATATAATTTTTCTTAGTAGGGTTGAGATCCTAATTCATCATAAAAAGCCTTGTGTTTACACAACAAACTCTTATAAGTTCAAAGGTAGGAAACTCTTTCCAATTGCATCTCATGCAATTCTCAACTTTATCTTGTCCTCTTAAAATACTTATTGCCTTGTGTTAGCACAACAAACAATAATATTTTAGTTAAGTCAAACCCTTCATTTCCATATAGTCATATTCGAATAATGTTGCCCTTGTGGTTGCACAACAAGGCAATATATTAAAATATGCCATAAGCATCTTAATGCACCAAGACAGTATAACATCAGTCCCCATTGCAAGTTTTGTGTTAGCACAACAAACTAGCATGGATCTTGACATAATAATATCGAGGCATGAAGGAAGGCTATCAATAGTGTTATATCAATATTAAGCTATCCATAATAGACAATCAAATAATTGGCCAGGTAAGCAGGTGGGAGGCTCCCCTTACTCAAAGAGTAAGGTCCTAATTAAGTAACCACCTTTAGTGCTTTTCTTAGACACCAATTAGATTAATTGTTCTAGAATGGGTTAGCTCAAAGTTTTTCAACACTATGACTTAATATAATTTTTATTGAGGGCTTACTAGTCTCTAACACATTCTTTAATTGTAACATATATTTAACGTATCTAAAATAAGCTATTATGCATCATAGCTATCTCATAGCATGTATAAATCATAAGCAAGTAATTAACATGCTTCAACATATCTTCATATGGAAAATTTCATATCATGATATTTTATTACATATCATATCATATATGAATCATATATTTCAGCATTTCATTAAGCATATGACATTACTATCTCATAGTAAATTAATAATCATACATCATGCATTATTATTTGATTGAACCAATTAAGGATAGCTCTGATACCACTGTAGGGTTCTAGCATGTCATAATGGGCAGCGGAAGCTAGGGATTTTAAAAATTTTCTTAATAAAGTCCCTATGCATGAAACCTTTTTAAGCCTAGATCACCTTAATCATTACAATCAAATAATATAAAATAAATGCAGAATTAGTAGAATACCTCAAACGCTAATCCAAAGTGTACAATCTCCACGAGGCGTCCAAGTTTCCGCCTTCCAATGGTGATCCACACGAAAACTTGATCAAGACTTTAGCTCCAAAGACTTTTGATCCTTAATGCAGAATTCTTCTAAAGAACTCTAATGGCTTGCTTTCCTTCCTTTCTATTTTTCTTTAGCCTTCTAAAATCACTTCTAATCCTTTTGTCCTAAGAAAGACCACCTTGTCTTGGCTTAGGACACACTAGAAGCAATGTTAGAAAGAAAGAAACTAATGTAAGAAAGAAGGGATATGAGAGAGAGAGAGTTGGATTGATTTCCGATGATTTAAAAAACACCGGGAGCATTCCCTATTTATAGATGGCGTACGGATGCATTGTAGCCATCCATTCATGCATGAAGAGGGGCGTGAGATCAAGGGGTGTGTCATTTGATGAGAGGGCATTTCAGAAGTAGTTAGGATAAGATGAAGTGCTTATGATATGGCGCTTCATCCTTATCCATTCCCTAAGCATCTCTTCATGAAATCCACCGTACTCATGCCTCTCTTCATTTCTTCTCACGCATGAAAAATAGGGAGCATTCTCAACCATTGATCAAGGCTAGATGAAGATCCAAAGGCCCTTATTGGTGGCGCCATAAGAAAGAAGGAGAGAGAGAATGATGCGGTTGAAGGAAAAGTAGTTAGGATAAGATGACGTGTCATCTTTATCCAATCCAAGTGGCGCTTCTTCATGAGGCGCCATTCTACATTCACCGTATTCCCTTCTTTCTCACGCCATCTGATGTTGACTAAGTCAATATCACAAGTCCATCATGAGATCATGATCTCCCATCATCCCATGATGAAGATCCAATGGCTCTAATCCATGGCGCCATCCATTTGATCCTTCTCTTCATCCAAATGTTGATCCAACGGTCAAAATTAAATGTTTTATCAAATCTAATCCAATTAGACTCAAATCAAGCCAATTAGGTGCCAACTCTTGGCTAACCCATATTAGAATATGATCTAATCAAATTAGATCAATTAAGAATCAGATTCGAATCCAGTTCGAATCAGATTCGAATCCAGTTCGAATCAGATTCGAATCCAGTTCGAATCAGGAGCTAAGGTTTGCAACACCTGCTAGGATGTTTATCTTGCAAACATGATCTAATCCAATTAGACCTTTGATAAGTTTTCTTGTGTGTGACCCATTGGGTTCCATACTTAGCCAGCAATAGGTGTGAGTGCGAGTTGACCCAACTTGATTAGAACTCTTCTAATCGATTTAAGTCCAAACTGTGCGAACCCGAACTTAACAATTAGAATCCTTTCTAATTGGTGATCGAATTAAACTCTTTAATTCGATCAAACCTATAAGATAAGATTGACGTCTAGCAACGTGTCATGTCTATCCGAAAAATATGAAATTTGGTGAAAATACCAAAAATACCCTTCAGTGGCAAGTTACCATGCAATTCAATCCTTTAATCAAACTGCATCCCAAATATGTATATGAGTATGAATATATGTCAAACTCAATTTCATATTCATATTTTTTTCAATCTTTTAATGATAATTTAAATAATGAAACATTAGAAACTCTTTCTAATTTTCATTCTGCTTTGATCAAAGGCTTTCTGAATTATCATATGATTAGAATAAATAGGATGCTATCTTCTCTTACTAGAAGTGATTAATTCCTTGTTGACCTACTCATAATCTTCGTACACAATCCACCATATCCAGAAGACCTCGTACATAACTTATTGTCATGAATGAGTGTAAACCAAAACATAGGTTCATGTGCACAAGATACCATGGTGATCTCAGGTCAAAGGATCAGTTGCACAACTCCCACTAAGAGAATCATCTTTTGACATGTAAGTAAGACTTCATAAGATTTCTCTTTGTAGGTTAATTCAGTGAACTCATTCTTCTAATGAGCACCTATATCTTTGTATTAGTGTCTCCACACAAATGATTGTGAGATCAATCATCCTCTGCATCAAGCATACATAAGACATGCCAGTCTTTCCGGTAATCATTGATCACCGACTCAATGTACCAATGACTGGAAATATTTAAGATTAGGATTTTAGGATTTTAAGTCTCACTAGTATGATCTCATCATAGTCTTAAAACCATTGCCCTAATCTAAGGAGTTTATCATAAATATAATCAACAGCATATGATAAAACATAACGCCTTTATTCTTATTTAAATGTCATGTACATGATTTGGACAAATCAAAAGAAAAACCCTTCGCAATACATATTGCGATTGGCTTGTAGGGCATCTACTCTTTCACTTTATCCCCAAAATATAGGATGCTTTCCCAAGGTCTTTAATGGAGAATTCTTTTGACAACCAGACCTTGACCGAGGTTAGCATGGAAATATCATTCCCTATTAAGAGAATGTCGTGCACGTACAATATGAGAAACACGATAGCACTCCCACTAACCTTCTTGTAAACACACGGTTCCTCTTGATTCTTGATGAAATCAAATGTTTTGATTGCATCATTAAAACGAGTGTTCGAACTCCGAGATGCTTGTTTTAGTCCATAAATGGACCTTTGTAGCTTGCAGACTTTGTGATCTCCATCACTGGAAGTGAAATCCAAAGGCTGCTCCATATAGATATCTTCATCAAGATATCCATTTAGGAAAGCAGTTTTCACATCCATCTGCCAAATTTCATAATCATGAAATGCTGCAATGGCAAGCAAAATTCGGATGGATTTTAGCATGGCTACAGATGAAAAGGTCTCCTGATAGTCAATGCTTTCGCGTTGACTATACCTTTTCGCCACTAGCCTTGCCTTATAGATCTCTACCTTTCCATCCGAACCTATCTTCCTTTTGTAGATCCATTTGCATCCAGTAGGTATAATACCTTCTGGTGGATCCACTAAAGTCCAGACTTGGTTGGAATGCATGGAGTCTAATTCTAACTTCATAGCTTCCAGCCATTTTTCGGAATCGATATATGATATCGCCTCGTCGTAGGTTTTGGGATCCTGTATGTGTTCCCTATCTCCTAAGAAGATGGCATGTCAGCTCGCAAACATATTGTGATCCTCTGAGACGTAAAAATTATATCCTAGTGACTCTTTAGGATATCCTATAAAACGAGCACTTATGGTCCTAGCCTCTAGCTTGTCCGCCTGTAGTCGCTTGACATGGGCCGGATATCCCCAAATCTTGAGATGACCAAGATTTGGTTTCTTACCATGCCATATCTCATACGGTATGGTAGGAACGGATTTAGAGAAAACTCTATTCAGTAGATAAATTGCGGTAAGTAAGGCATCTCCCCAAAGAAATATAGGTAAATCAGTGAAGCTCATCATGGATCGGACCATATCCAGTAGAGTCTGATTGCTCCTCTCTGACACCCCATTGAGTTGAGGTGTACCCGGAGGAGTCCATTGTGAGACTATGCCATTCTTCTTGAGATAGTCCCGAAATTTTCCACTAAGGTATTCTCTGTTAGATGTATGCCCTAGAAGCCAATCTGGCTGACACATTGTTAATTCTAGGGACATAATTTTGTACTTGACTATTTATTATTGAATAAATAAAAGGCATCTTTTTATTCATATTATTTATGTGTCTATGAATCGTCCAAGAAATTAATAAGATGATGATACATATTCTCAAGAGTTAAGAATTTGAGCCATGTATCATTGGTGATTAATTTCTAAATGCTCCTGATCAATGGATCATCACGAGGACGGTGATCGATCCGATCAGTGCACAGATCACTTTCCTTCTGGATGGACGAGACTTGAGTCCACAGTGTAGGGACACTGAAGTGATAGTGCAGGTGCTTGTTAGAGAATAAGGGTACTGAGCGTGACCAAGACAAGAAGTCACTTGGATGTCTATCCACTCGTCAGTGACTTGCTTGATGTTGCAGTAGTGTGACTGGTCCTTTGACCTGCGGTGCTTCGGCTACTCACAGTGAGGTTATTGTAGTTTGACTGCACATATACATGGTCTCTAGCCATATGGGTCCATGCAGTGTAGATTGGCTGCAGTAGGTTCACTGTAGGAGTAGGGTATGCACCTACAAGGAATCTATCGACCTTGATAGAAGAGGAGTGATCCTATGTGATTTGTTAGACTGAGTTCTAAGACCTTAGCCAGGGCAGTAATATAAAGTGGAGAAAGAGTTTTCCACTATCGAACTCGAGTCGAATAAATTTGACATATGACAGACGATGGGGTTTGACGAGTTGTCCATGACCTCCGTCCTGTAGGGATCCACGATAGTAGGACTGTATCACATGGTAACTGCACCTAGAGGTTCATCTTTCTATTCTACTGGGTAGCCACTACATGCTGCTAGGTGTCACTGGTGGATGGTGGGACTCACAGGGATTATCTCGATGATCGATAAACCCTAATGAGTTGAGTTAGAATCATTCCAACCCATTGAAAGGAGTTTTCAATGATATAGTGATAGAGATCACAATATATCTCACTACCAGTCAGAGTAGAACCTATGGGGTCACACACACTAGAAGTATTGACCGATCCGATGGTTGAAAAGTGATTATGAATCACAAGTAATCAATTCAATTGATATTCAGTTGAAGAAGGAACAAAGGGAATTAATTAATTGAACTTGAAACAAGAGTCCTACTTCGAGTAGGATTCCTAGAATCCTAATTGGATTAGGACTGGAAATCCTAGTTGGAGTAGGACTGAGATTCCTACTTGGAATAGGATTCCTGCAATCCTAATGAGATTAGGAGTTTTGAATCAAAATTGGATTCCTACTTGGAGTAGGATTCCTAGAGTCCTAATTGGATTAGGACAATTATATATGTCCTAATTTGGATTAGGGTTTCTTAAGTCACAATTAATTATTAATCTAATGAATCAATAAGACTCCTAATTGGATTAGGATTGAAGAGTTCAATTGAGTCAAAATTGATTTAAGTTCTAATTGGATTAGGACTTACCTAGATTGGATCCAAATTGGTTCACCCTTGGGCTAAGCCTAATTGGATTAGGGCTTGACCACATTAGGGCATTCCAATCCCTACCTAATATGGATTAGGGTTTACCATGAGGAAGGGGATAAGCCCCTCCCCTTTCCACGTGGAGAAGGGAGAAGAGACGGCGCCCCCTCTTAGGAAAGACATCAAGAACTCCTAAATGTTAGGAGCTCCACATGTCTATAAAAAGGGACTTGTGGGCGGCACCTAGGGCATAGAAGAAGTCCTCTTCCTCCTTGCCGTACGCCTCCCTCTCCTCTCCTCTTGGTTCAGCCGCAAGGAAGGAAGATAAAAGCCAAAGGTGTTGGCGGCATCCTCTTCCTTCCTTCTTCCTTCCAACGCAGGGAAAAGAAAGAAGGCTGCGTGGGGATTCTTCTTCTTCCTCTTGTTCATCCTTCTTCTTCCTCCTCTCAAGCACAATCAAGGGTTGATTGAAAGAGAGGAAATCAGCCATCAAAAGAAGTCTTTGCAAGGGAGCTAGCACCCCGGGAAGACAAGAGAGCTTTGATCGGATCACTGCTTCGTGTGGATACCCGTAGAGGCCGGACACTTGAACGGCTTCAAGCAAACCTTCATCCTAGACCACGAACTTCAGTTTGCGGGGATCATCTACCCGCACAAGGTGAAGATCTGATCTTCCTAAAGGTTTAAAAAGTTTTAATTCTTATCTAACTACGAACGATTCATGAAACAACGTTCATGCGATGAACATCGATCCCGCTTATGCCAATTCCGCTGCCATCTGAATTTTTTTGAAATATCAGTGGCATGGGCGGGTTCCCAATAGTGGTATCAGAGCCTAGGCTTCGTAGATTAAGGTAAGAATTAATTATCTAAAGGCTTATTAGATCTGAAAATTGAATGATCATGCATGCTAAAAATTTCTGCATGCAGATTTTTCAGGGGTGCTGATTTTTTGCATGCTGATTTTTATGTGATAAAATGATGATTCTAATTGCATTGTTAATGAGATTACAAAGTTTAGAATCATGATTAGTATGATGAGCAACCTATGTCATGATATAATCAGTTAGTTTTCAGATCTGAAAATTATAATTGTTGCATATGGTGTGATCATAGGATTCAAACCCTTTTGGTATCAAATGTAATGACCTGCGATGTGATCTGTGATATCATGTAATTTTTTAGATGCTTGCATGCATCTTATTTGATGTATTGAGAGGCCTGCGTGCCTCCTAAAAGAAAATGTAATTTATTTTTATTTTTATTTTACATCTGGTTGTATTTCTGTGATGTGATGTACGTCAACGATCAAGTCGAAGATGATGCATGAGATGATCAGGGGTCTAAGCGGTTGATGGCGATTGGATCAAGAGTTGGTCAAGGATCGAATCAAGGAGGCTTGGAACAAATTCAAGAGTTGAAGACCAGTTGATCGATTAACATGCATGTGCTTGTAATACGACCTAACTAGAATCCATGATCATCACCTATTTAAAGTTTAGCTTTAATTATTGCTGCGATTATAACTGCCTGCAATGTGCCGTTTGCATGTGATGTGAATGTGAGTCGGGTAGATAGGTTTACATGTGATGTAGCAAACCCAATTGAGACCTAAATCAAAACCTCCTCAATCAAGTCGAGAGTGAACCGACATGAGCAAGTCATGTTAGATTAATTGATCTAATTGGTGTCTAGAAAAGCATGAAGAGTGGTTACTTAATTAGGACCTTACTCTCTGAGTAAGGAGAGCCTCCCACCTGCTTACCAGGCCAATTGTTCGATTACCTCTTATGAAGAGCTCAAGTTGCAAACACTAAGACCTGATTAACCAATATTAAGTCAATAGGTCTTCCACTGTAGTAGAGCTGCTAAGGCCTTTCTGATGTTGATTTGTCTCGGCTGGACACAGTGGTCAAGTTGCATCGGAGGGCTGGACCTCTCTATAGACATGAGATGCTGTAGGGTAAAGGTGGGGTTGGGCACCAATAACTGTTAGGTGAGGACCCAATGACGACTTTATTCCTACGGTTATACGGTGGGTCTGACTTAACTAAGAAATGGGACCAATAACTGTTAGGTGAGGTTTTCATGGCTTAGAGACCAAGTTACACTGCAACATGCTTGAGAAGCATTGTACAAGAGTTGTACATTCATCAATCTATGTGTCACCAATAACTGTTAGGTGAGGTGGCATGTAAATTGGTGGGACCGCAGTACCCACTAGAAACCCTAGTCGTGTGGGATTTCCGTTTCCCTACCAGGAGAGTGTGAGGGATTCGAGAAAATAGTGGGAGTTACATTTGTTCTAAAAGACCTTAGAATAGATTAGGATCAAGTACAAAAGTCTAACTAGAATCTTTACTCTCTGCAGATACAATGTCAGCTTCAAACCCTTTGACCCGTATTCTTGAGACCAACCGACTGACCGGAACCAATTACAAAGACTGGCTTAGAAACCTCAAAATTGTTTTGGACTGTGAGAAAATAGGCTACATACTCGATTCAGATATCCCCATACTACCAACACGTCCTACTGATGTTCAGCGTGAGATGCATAAAAAGTGGTTGGATGATGACATTAGAGTAAAATGCTATATGATGGCATCCATGTCAAATGAACTCCAATGCCAGCATGAAAATATGAAGACTGCTAGGGACATACTGGCACACCTGCAAGAGTTGTATGGTGAGCAGAGTCGCACAGCTCATTTTGAAGTGTCCAAGAGGCTTTTCAAAACAAAGATGCGCGAGGGGCAGTCTGTCCATGATCACAGTCTGACTATGATCAAGGATCTGGAGGAGCTTGAGAAGCTCGGTATGGACATGCGCAAGGAATTACAAGTGGATTTGATCCTACAGTTACTTTCTGATTCATTTGGTCAGTTTATAGTAAACTACCACATGAATAAGATTGAATGCACTAAGACTGAACTAATAAACATGTTGGTAACTGCTGAGGGAGCCTTGAAAGGTTCAAGGGGCAATGTCCTTGCTGCTGAGTTGACTTCTGGTTCCAAGAGAAAGTCTACTTGGAAGAAAAAGAAGCATGCTAAGAAGCAGAAAAAGGACAAGAAGCCAAAGAAGGAAGTTCAAAAGAAAAGGGCTAACGACAAAGAAAAATATTTCCACTGCAATGTCGACGGCCACTGGAAGAGAAACTGTCCTTCATACCTCGAGAGCCTGAAGAACAAGAAAGGTGACATACCTTCAGAAGGTATAGACTTGCTCATTATTGAAACTAATCTAACGGTTTCTTCTACTTCTAGTTGGGTTATAGATTTTGGTTCTAGTGCTCATTTGTGCACTACCATGCAGGGTCTAAAGGAAAGTAGAAGGCTGGCGGAAGGTGCGGTAACCCTTCGGGTTGGCAACGGGGCAAAAGTTGCTGCTGTGGCTGTGGGCACCTACCATCTGCGACTACCGTCTGGATTTAGTTTATTACTTAGAGACTGCTATTATGTACCTGCAGCTAGCAGAAATTTGATTTCTATTTCATGTCTAGCACAGGAAGGTCATGTTTTTACATTTGACAAAGACTGCTGTTCTATTTATTTCAGAAATAAAATAGTTGCACGTGGTTTCATGATCGACAGTCTCTATCATTTACATATGGATGTATCTGTGAATGTTAACGAGCAAGAAGTGAGTGCCAAAGGATCCAAAAGATCCAGAGATGAGATAAACCAAAAATATTTGTGGCACCTCAGACTTGGCCATATTGGAGAAGATAGGATGAACAAAATGGATAAAGATGGGCTTCTCGGCTCATTGACTTCCGAGTCATATCCAGTTTGCGAGTCCTGTCTTCAAGAAAAAATGGCTAGACTGCCCTTTGTAGGACATGGGGAGAGGACCACTGAAATACTTACCCTAGTACATACAGATGTATGTGGCCCATTCGATGTGCTAGCCAGGGGACGTTATTCTTACTTTATTACCTTTACCGATGATTATTCACGGTATGGGTATGTGAATCTTATGAGACATAAGTCTGAATCTTTTGAAAAGTTTAAAGAGTTCAGAAATGAAGTAGAAAAACAAACTGGAAAACTCCTTAAGGCTCTTCGATCAGATCGAGGAGGAGAATACCTTGGTGGAGAATTCCGGGACTATCTCAAGAAAAATGGCATAGTCTCACAGTGGACACCTCCGGGTACACCTCAACTCAACGGGGTGTCAGAGAGGAGGAATCGGACCCTATTGGATATGGTCAGGTCCATGATGAGCTTCACTGATTTACCTATGTTCCTTTGGGGAGATGCCTTACTCACAGCGATTTATTTACTGAATAGGGTTCCCTCTAAATCCATTCCTACCACACCGTATGAGATATGGCATGGTAAGAAACCAAGTCTTGGTCATCTCAAGATTTGGGAATGTCCGGCCCACGTCAAGAGACTACAGGCAGACAAGTTAGAAGCTAGGACTATAAGTGCTCGTTTTATAGGATATCCTAAAGAGTCATTAGGATACAATTTTTACATCTCAGAGGATCACAATGTGTTTGTGAGCCGTCATGCCATCTTCTTGGAAAATCAGTTTATCCTTGATAGAGGCAGTGGGAGGAAAATTGAGCTTGAAGAGAAAGTCTCTGAAATGCAACGAGTCATGGATCCTATTGAACCCATTCATACAGAGCCAGTACACGATGTCCCTCGACCACCTCGTAGATCTAGTAGGGTCTCCCATCCTCCCGATAGATACTTAGGTATACTAGAAGAGGATACCGAGGAAATGTTCCTAGTGGGAGATAGGGATCACATACAGGATCCCAAAACCTACAACGAGGCGATATCTGATATCGATTCTGAGAAATGGCTGGAAGCCATGAAGTCAGAGTTAGACTCCATGCATTCCAACCAAGTCTGGACCTTAGTAGACCCACCAGAAGGTATTATACCTATTGGATGCAAATGGATCTACAAAAGGAAAATAGGTTCGGATGGAGAGGTAGAGACCTATAAGGCAAGGCTTGTGGCGAAAGGGTATAGTCAGTGCGAAGGCATTGACTATCACGAGACCTTTTCACCTGTAGCCATGCTAAAATCTATCCGAACATTGCTTGCCATTGCAGCATTTCATGATTATGAAATCTGGCAGATGGATGTGAAAACTGCTTTTCTGAATGGATATCTTGATGAAGATATCTATATGGAACAGCCTTTGGGTTTCACTTCCAGTGATGGAGATCACAAGGTCTGCAAGCTGCAAAGGTCCATCTATGGACTAAAGCAAGCATCTCAGAGTTGGAACACTCGTTTCGATGACGCAATCAAAACGTTTGATTTCATCAAAAACGAAGAGGAACCGTGTGTTTACAAAAAGGTTAGTGGGAGCGCTGTCGTATTTCTCGCACTGTACGTGGACGACATCCTACTGATAGGGAATGATATTCCCATGCTAACCTCGGTCAAGGTCTGGTTGTCAAAAGAATTCTCCATGAAAGACCTTGGAGAACCATCCTATATTTTGGGAATAAAGGTCTATAGAGATAGATCTAAAAGGATGCTTGGCCTTTCACAGAAGATGTACATAGAGGAGGTGCTGAAGAGGTTCAGCATGGAAAACTCCAAGAGGGGTCTCTTACCCCTTAGGCATGGAATTCATCTCTCCAAGAAGATGTGCCCCAACACATCTAAAGAGATTCAACGCATGAGCAAGATTCCCTATGCATCGGCAATAGGAAGCCTCATGTATGCCATGCTATGTACACGACCTGTATAGCTCTTGCTGTGAGTGTCACAAGCAGATATCAGTCGAATCCAGGTGAAGAACACTGGACAGCTGTGAAGAATATTCTTAAGTACTTGAGAAGAACTAAAGATTTATTCTTGGTTTTTGGAGGATCATCAGAGTTAAAAGTAGAAGGATACACAGATTCAGACTTCATGACTGATGTCGATGATAGGAAGTCAACATCTGGATATGTGTTCTTGTGCAATGGTGGTACGGTGAATTGGAAGAGTTCTAAACAACCGATCATTGCTGATTCTACTATAGAAGCTGAATACATCGCCGCCTCTGAAGCTGCTAAGGAAGGCTTCAGGTTCAAAAAATTCATTGCAGAGTTGGACGTGATGACATCAGATGCCATAACACTCTACTGCGATAATAATGGCGCTATAGCCCTTGCTAAGGAGCCAAGGTCTCATCAGAAGTCCAAGCACATAGAGCGGCGCTTCCATCTCATACGCGACTATGTTGAGAAGAAATATGTAGAGGTGCAGAGAGTAGACTCCGCGGATAACGTGGCAGACCCGTTCACTAAGCAGCTAAGTCAGCAAAAGACTGAAGCCCACCTTGAGAAGATGGGGCTTAGATATATGACTGATTGGCTTTAGTGCAAGTGGGAGATTGTTAGATGTATGCCCTAGAAGCCAATCTGGCTGACACATTGTTAATTCTAGGGACATAATTTTGTACTTGACTATTTATTATTGAATAAATAAAAGGCATCTTTTCATTCATATTATTTATGTGTCTATGAATCGTCCAAGAAATTAATAAGATGATGATACATATTCTCAAGAGTTGAGAATTTGAGCCATGTATCATTGGTGATTAATTTCTAAATGCTCCTGATCAATGGATCATCACGAGGACGGTGATCGATCCGATCAGTGCACAGATCACTTTCCTTCTGGATGGACGAGACTTGAGTCCACAGTGTAGGGACACTGAAGTGATAGTGCAGGTGCTTATTAGAGAACAAGGGTACTGAGCGTGACCAAGACAAGAAGTCACTTGGATGTCTATCCACTCGTCAGTGACTTGCTTGATGTTGCAGTAGTGTGACTGGTCCTTTGACCTGCGGTGCTTCGGCTACTCACAGTGAGGTTATTGTAGTTTGACTGCACATATACATGGTCTCTAGCCATATGGGTCCATGCAGTGTAGATTGGCTGCAGTAGGTTCACTGTAGGAGTAGGGTATGCACCTACAAGAAATCTATCGACCTTGATAGAAGAGGAGTGATCCTATGTGATTTGTTAGACTGAGTTCTAAGACCTTGGCCAGGGAAGTAATATAAAGTGGAGAAAGAGTTTTCCACTATCGAACTCGAGTCGAATAAATTTTGACATATGACAGACGATGGGGTTTGACGAGTTATCCATGACCTCCGTCCTGTAGGGATCCACGATAGTAGGACTGTATCACATGGTAACTGCACCTAGAGGTTCATCTTTCTATTCTACTGGGTAGCCACTACATGCTGCTAAGTGTCACTGGTGGATGGTGGGACTCACAGGGATTATCTCGATGATCGATTGAGTTGGAATCGTTCCAACCCATTGAAAGGAGTTTTCAATGATATAGTGATAGAGATCACAATATATCTCACTACCAGTCAGAGTAGAACCTATGGGGTCACACACACTAGAAGTATTGACCGATCCGATGGTTGAAAAGTGATTATGAATCACAAGTAATCAATTCGATTGATATTCAGTTGAAGAAGGAACAAAGGGAATTAATTAATTGGACTTGAAACAAGAGTCCTACTTCGAGTAGGATTCCTAGAGTCCTAATTGGATTAGGACTGAAAATCCTAGTTGGAGTAGGACTGGGATTCCTACTTGGAATAGAATTCCTGCAATCCTAATGAGATTACGAGTTTTGAATCAAAATTGGATTCCTACTTAGAGTAGGATTTCTAGAGTCCTAATCGGATTAGGACTTCGGATTCAAATAGAGTCCTAATTGGATTAGGACTAAAATTATATATGTCCTAATTTGGATTAGGGTTTCTTAAGTCACAATTAATTATTAATCTAATGAATCAATAAGACTCCTAATTGGATTAGGATTGAAGAGTTCAATTGAGTCAAAATTGATTTAAGTTCTAATTGGATTAGGACTTACCTAGATTGGATCCAAATTGGTTCACCCTTGGGCTAAGCCTAATTGGATTAGGGCTTGACCACATTAGGGCATTCCAATCCCTACCTAATATGGATTAGGGTTTACCATGAGGAAGGGGATAAGCCCCTCCCCTTTTCACGTGGAGAAGGGAGAAGAGACGGCGCCCCCTCTTAGGAAAGACATCAAGAACTCCTAAATGTTAGGAGCTCCACATGTCTATAAAAAGGGACTTGTGGGCGGCACCTAGGGCATAGAAGAAGTCCTCTTCCTCCTTGCCGTACGCCTCCCTCTCCTCTCCTCTTGGTTCAGCCGCAAGCAAGGAAGATAAAAGCCAAAGGTGTTGGCGGCATCCTCTTCCTTCCTTCTTCCTTCCAACGCAGGGAAAAGAAAGAAGGCTGCGTGGGGATTCTTCTTCTTCCTCTTCTTCATTCTTCTTCTTCCTCCTCTCAAGCACAATCAAGGGTTGATTGAAAGAGAGGAAATCAGCCATCAAAAGAAGTCTTTGCAAGGGAGCTAGCACCCCGGGAAGACAAGAGAGCTTTGATCGGATCACTGCTTCGTGTGGATACCCGTAGAGGCCGGACACTTGAACGGCTTCAAGCAAACCTTCATCCTAGACCACGAACTTCAGTTTGCGGTGATCATCTACCCGCACAAGGTGAAGATCTGATCTTCCTAAAGGTTTAAAAAGTTTCAATTCTTATCTGAGGATGATAGTGTTATTTTGATGATTAACAAGCAATTATCTAGAGTATGCTATAAGTTAAGTTGATACTTCATTTATAAGTTCATTACTCTCAGTATATTTGGTTAATTGAAAATAGATACATGACCTTGTTCATTTGAATGAATCTAACCTTGAGAGTGCAGCAAAGTGTGGATTGAGTCGACCTAAAGGTTGATTGGGTCGACCCCGGCACATCAAGAAATCATTTGGCAGACTCCTGCAAAAATGGCACAAATGAACAGTGAGTTGGGTCGACCCAAGGTAAGCATGAGTCGACCCAACCTTGAAGAACCTCAAAAACACAACTGAAGAATGCTCTCTGGATTTACTGAGAGGGTCGACCCAAACAGTGGTTGAGTCGACCCAAGCTTGAGTCGACCCAAACCCTGAGAGGGTCGACCCAAAGGCAAGACAGAAAGACAGACAGAAAATGGTTCTCTGGAATTACTGAGAGGGTCGACCCAAGAAGAAGTTGAGTCGACCCAAGTGGACTTTGAGTCGACCCAAAGAATGGTTGGGTCGACCCATGGGAAGGAAGGCTGAAATTGAAGTTTCTGTGGTTTCTGAGAGGGTCGACCCAAGGAATGTTTGAGTCGACCCAAGGCAAAGTTGGGTCGACCCAAGGACAGGTTGAGCCGACCCAAACACGGGCTGAACAGTAACGGCTAGTTCTGCAACTGTACTTTTTGTCTTTCCCAAGGTGAGTAACGGCTAGTTTTTCAAATCTAACCATTGGGACTTGTCCTAAGAAGGTGGGAAGCTATTTAAAAGGGCACTATTCATCAGAGAGAACAACTTTTGAGTGGAATATCAAAGAGTACCCAAGAATACAAAAGTGCCCTAATCTTCTTCATCAAGAGCTTCATTCAAGAATCAAAGAAAGGGATTGAGCAGATTCAAAGAGGCATCAAGAGCTCCATCCCCCCTTAAAGAGTGAAGCATCCTTGACAAAGAAGAGCAAAGCGACTTCAAAGCGATAAATACTTTCTAACTCTTCCTTGTAGCTTATATTGTTTCATATGCTCATTTAGGAGTTTGAATCTTTCCTTTTGTTATTAAACACTTTGTAAAGGTTCGTTGGTGAGCCCGCAAAACCAACAAAGGTTTTTGGTGAACCCGGAAAACCAAAGTGTATAGGTTCGTTGGTGAGCCCGTAAAACCAACAAAGGTTTTTGGTGAACCCGGAAAACCAAAGTGTATAGATTCATTGGTGAGCCCGTAAAACCAACAAAGGTTTTTGGATTGTGAGCCCGGAAAACAATCCAACTGTAATCCGCGAGATTATAGTGAATTCCCAAGGGGACGCTTGGGGAGTGGACGTAGGTGCTAAGGAGAGCACCGAACCACTATATATTGTTGTGTTTGTGTTGTGCTTGTGTTTTCATTTACTCTTGCATCATCTTCTACTCTTGCGTTAGTTTAACTCACTCAAATAGCTTAAGAAAGCATCCACCGCACTTAATTAAGAAAACGTTTAAAGCACCAAAATTTAGAAGAAACCAATTCATCCTCCCCCCCTCTTGGCTTGTCACCTTGGGCAACAAGTGGTATCAGAGCAAGGTGCTCTAATAGTGCTCATTGATCTAACAATCAAGAGTTAAAGATCATGACAACCCAAGTGGGATGTGCAATGAGTGAGGGGCAATCCACAAATAGACCACCTCTATTTAATGGCACAAACTACACATATTGGAAAGCTAGAATGAGGATATTCATTCAAGCTTCGGACTATGAACTGTGGCAAATCATCACTAGAGGACCTCACACACCCACACTTAACATAGATGGCACTATCATACCCAAACCAGAAATGGATTGGGATGAAAGTGATAGAAGATTAGCACAGTTAAATGCAAAAGCTGTAAATACACTTTACTGCTCTTTAGATGTAAATGAATTTAATAGAATATCCACTTGCACCACCGCCAAAGAAATTTGGGATAGGCTTGAGGTCACACATGAAGGGACCAGTCAAGTTAAGGAGTCCAAGATAAACATATTAGTACACAAGTATGAACTGTTTAAAATGGAATCTACTGAGTCCATAACTGATATGTTTACTCGTTTTACTGATATTATAAATGGGCTTAAAAGTTTAGAAAAGTCTTATTCTAACTCTGATTTGGTGCGTAAAATTCTCAGGTCTCTACCAAGGAATTGGGAGGCCAAGGTAACCGCTATTCAAGAGGCAAAGGACCTCAACACACTGCAGTTAGAGGAGCTCCTAGGATCTCTCATGACCCATGAGTTGACAATGAGGCAAAATTCAGAAGATGAGGTCAAGAGAAGAAAACCCATTGCCCTAAAGACTACCACCCCTAGACAACAAACTGAATCGGAAGATTCAGATGATGATGAAGATATTGATGAAGAAGGGATGGCAGTGCTTGGAAGAAAATTCAGAAGATTCATGAGAGGTAAGAATAAGTTCCATAAAAAGAAACCCTTTCTTAAAGGTAACTCAAGCAAAGAAAAAGTTAAGGATAAGGAAAAAGAAAAGGAGACTCCCATTTGCTATGAGTGTAACAAACCCGGGCATTATAAGATAGATTGCCCAGATTTGAAGTGGATGGCAAGAAAGTTGAAAAAGAAGAATTTTATGGCCGATTGGAGTGAAAGTGAGGAATCAAGTTCGGAGGACGAAGATCATCAAGACACGGCCCAAATATGTCATATGGCCAATGACGATGAGGTAGATTCTGAACTTGACTGTGATTTTACTGTTGATGAATTGCATGATGCATTCTTAGAACTCATGGAAGAACATAAGAAAGTAATTAATAAAAATAAAGCTCTAAAAGAAGAAAATCAATCTCTCATTAAAGATAAGATAAAACTGTCTCATAACTATGAAACATTAAGTAGGAAACTTGAAAATGAAACCAAAAATCTAATTGCTGAAAATGTCAAGCTAAAAGAAGATGCTGAAAAATATAAATCTTTGGTAGATAGATTTACTCTTAGTTCTACCAAATTAAACTTGATTCTTGATAGCCAAAAAGCTGTATATGATAAGGCCGGTTTAGGGTATAGAACAAATAGGAAACAAAAACTCTTAAAGAATATTTTTGTAAAAGCTAAAAGGAAAAATATTACTTGTTATTGTTGTAATAAGATAGGACATAGAGCATATGAATGTAATTTTAGAAAGTCTAGTCAAAACAGATCAAGTAATAATCAAAAGATAAAATTCAAGAAAGTTTGGGTTCCAAAAGGAACATGGAGTACTAACCCTAAAGGACCCAACTTAGCTTGGGTACCTAAAGGTTCTTCTTGATCTTGATTGCAGGTGTGTCTTGCAGCTGATAAAATAGAAAAACGATGGTATCTAGATAGTGGCTGTTCAAGACACATGACCGGTGACGAAGATCAATTTGTCACCTTGGAACCAAAGAAAGGTGGAGTAGTGACCTATGGAGACAATGGTAAAGGGTATATCATTGGAAAGGGTAAAATTTTCATTGCTCCATCTATTTTTATAGAAAATATTTTATTAGTTAAGGGTTTGAAACATAACCTTCTTAGCATAAGTCAATTTTGTGATAAAGGATTTAAAGTTACATTTGAAGCATCTGTATGCATAATCACAAATCCTAAAGATAATAGCATTGTACTTGTAGGACAAAGGCAAAGAAATATTTACTTAGTAGATCTTCATGAGTTAGGCAAGAAAAATGGTTTATGCTTAATTACTAATGAAGAAAAGAAAATTGAAACTAGTTGGCTTTGGCATCGAAGATTAGGACATGCTAGTATGGAATTAATATCAAAACTAGTTAAGAAGGAATTAATAAAGGATGTGCCAAAATTGATTTTTGAAAAGGACAAAATATGTGGACCATGTTCATTGGGAAAACAAACTAAGTCATCTTTCAAATTGAAAAACGTAGTATCAACAACTAGACCATTTGAACTCATACACATGGATTTATTTGGACCTACTAGAACTACAAGTCTAGGAGGAAAGAAATATGGACTAGTTATTGTTGATGATTTTTCAAGGTATACATGGGTTTCATTTTTGGCACATAAGAACGAAGCATTTTCAGAATTTTTGAAACTATATAATAAAATCATAAATGAAAAGAAACTCACCTTAGTAGCCATTCGAAGTGATCATGGTACTGAATTTGAAAATCAACACTTCAAGGAATTTTGCACTAAAAATGAAATATCACATCAATTTTCAGCACCTAGAACGCCTCAACAAAATGGGGTTGTTGAAAGGAAAAATAGGACATTGGCAGAAATGGCACGCACAATGTTGTGCGAGTCAAATCTTCCAAAGTACTTTTGGGCTGAAGCTATAAACACCTCTTGCCATATTCTAAATCGAGTTTTAATACGACCTATAACTAAGAAAACTCCTTATGAACTTTAGAAGAATAAGAAACCAACTGCAAAATATTTTAAAGTGTTTGGATGTAGATGTTTTATCTTAAATAATGGCAAGGAGGACTTAAGTAAATTTGATGCCAAGTCAGATGAAGGTATCTTCTTAGGATACTCCACATCTAGCAAGGCATACAGAGTATTCAACAAAAGAACCTTAGTAGTAGAAGAGTCAGTCAATATTATATTTGATGAGTCTGATAGTGAGTCTGCTAGGAAAGAAAATACTATTGATGATGATACAGTAATTATCGACTTTGAAAAGTTGAAAATTGATGACGTGCCAAATCAAGATAAGGGAGATGATTGCGTGCCACCACAACCCCAAGACGTGCCAAAAGAATGGAGGTATGCACATGGACATCCTAAAGATTTAATCATTGGTGATCCATCTCAAGGGGTAAGAACTCGATCATCTCTTAGAAATTTAAATGATTATCTTGCTTTCGTTTCACAATTAGAACCTAAAACTTATGAAGAGGCTGAAAAAGATACTAACTGGATAAATGCCATGCAAGAGGAATTAAATCAATTTAAAAGAAGTAATGTATGGACATTAACTGAAAGACCAAAGCATAATTCAGTAATTGGAACAAAATGGGTATTTAGAAATAAATTAGATGAAAATGGATTAGTTATAAGGAATAAGGCTAGACTTGTAGCTAAGGGATACAATCAAGAAGAAGGAATAGATTTTGATGAGACATTTGCGCCTGTAGCTAGATTAGAGGTTATTAGATTGCTTCTGGCATTTGCATGTTTCATGGATTTTAAATTATATCAAATGGATGTGAAGAGTGCATTCTTAAATGGTATTATTGAGGAGGAAGTATATGTAGAACAACCTCCAGGATTTGAAAATCATGAATTGCCAAATCATGTGTTTAAACTACATAAGGCATTATATGTATTAAAGCAAGCACCTAGGGCTTGGTATGATCGACTAAGTAAATTTCTGCTTGAAAATGATTTTTGTAGAGGAAATGTAGATAAAACTTTATTCATCAAAAGAAAGGACAAAAATTTATTAGTGGTGCAAATATATGTAGATGACATAATCTTTGGTGCCACTAATGATACTCTATGCAAAGAATTCGCTGATTTAATGCATGGAGAATTTGAGATGAGTTTGATGGGAGAACTAAGCTTCTTTCTAGGATTACAAATCAAACAAACCAAAGAAGGCATTTTCATTCATCAAACAAAGTATACAAAGGAAATACTGAAGAAGTTTGGGAATGAAAATCATAAGAGAATTGGCACTCCAATGAATCCTACTAGTAAGCTAGACAAAGATGAAAAAGGGAAAAGTGTTGATATTAAGCTCTATAGAGGACTAATTGGATCCTTGCTCTATCTTACTGCTAGTAGACCCGACATTGTATTCAGTGTAGGGATATGTGCTAGATACCAATCGGATCCTAAGGAGTCACATTTAAGTGCTATTAAGAGAATCCTTAGATACTTAAGAGGAACTACCACCATTGGATTATGGTACTCGAGAGACTCCTGTCTAGATTTGCTTGCATATTCAGATGCTGACTTTGCTGGATGCAAGTTAGATAGGAAGAGCACAAGTGGCACATGTCAATTCTTAGGAAATAACTTAGTATCATGGTTTAGTAAGAAGCAGAACTCAGTGGCACTGTCCACTGCTGAAGCTGAATACATAGCTGCTGGTAGTTGTTGTGCTCAAGTATTATGGCTCAAGCAACAACTAGAGGACTATGGAGTCAAACTAGATAATATTCCTATTAAGTGTGATAATACTAGTGCTATCAATCTCACTAAAAATCCAGTTCAGCACTCTAAAGCCAAACACATAGAAATAAGGTACCATTTTATTAGGGATCATGTGCAAAATGGAAATGTATGTATTGAGCATATATGCACGGAAAAACAATTGGCCGACATATTTACCAAACCATTGAGTGAAGATAGATTCTGTATGCTCAGGAGGGAATTAGGCATATGTGATCCTTTTTATTAAAGAAATATAAAAGGGAGATAGTAGTCTCATGATACATTCCTCTAATTTCAAAAATCCCATGAAACATGAGTCAAATTTGTTATCTATAGATTTCTTACTCATGTATCATTGTTCCATAAAGAGTTTATAAGAATTGGAAGCAAGGAAAACTTTTTAGAAGCAAAAAGGAAGAGAAAAGAAAATTTCTGCACTTGGGTCGACCCAACCCAGAACATGGGTCGACCCAACGTTGAGTCGACCCAAGAAAAATCTTGAGTCGACCCAACGTCGGGACCCCACTGTTAAAAGGGGGCCCGAGAGCACATCTAGGGCACTGTTTGCCCTTTGTCTTCTTCCGAAAAGACTAGCTCCCACTCTCCAATCTCCACTAAACTCCTCCAAACAGTAGATTTCCTAAGGATCTTGGAGAAATGGGACCCAAACGAGCCGTAACCAAGAGATCCGGAAGAGTGACCCGGGTCCAACCAGAGGAAAGGCACCCTACCGAGCCTTCTCCCGTGTCTCCAAGACGTGAGGCACGTGCGGAGGTCCCTCCTCCTCCTTCCCCCTCAGTGATCCTTGCAAGATTTGCGGGGAGGCCGGTTACTACCGGGAGAAGGATCCATTCGGAGTTTTTCAATCAAGAAGGGTTTCGGATTTGGGAATGGATCCAAAGACAAAGTTGGGAGTATCTTTGCTCCCTAGATGTGGTCATCTACCCCGGGTTGGTACAAGAGTTCTATGCCTTCCTCAAGACTGGTATGGGAGGGCTTGTGTCGGAAGTTCGAGGGGTTCGGATCCGTGTGTCCGAGGAAAGCTTGAGTGAGTTACTACACCTACCCTGCATAGGAGCCACTCCGGAGAGGCCAGAAGACAAAATGAGAGCTCTGCAATTGATCATGGAAAACGAGAACTTCGATTTTTCTCAGAAGGTAATAGCTAGTTCTCTTTCCGCTGAGATGAGGTTATTGCTCAATATGATAAATAGGATTTTATTTCTGAAGACCGGGAGATTTGATCTCATCTCAGAGCGAGATCTAGCAGTTATGGAGTGTATGATTCGGGGGACTCCTCTAAATCTTCCGGCTATGATATTAAGGCAGATGAGGAAGGTGATGTGCAGCAACAGGGTATCACTACCTTATGGTATGATACTTACATTGATCTTCCGTCAGCATGGTTTACCTCTTGAGGAGGAGGCATCCAAGAGTCTGCATCACACGGACACGTACACTGCACGGACACTCATACGCATGGGATATGCGAAAGTGAACGGGCAGTGGATTCACACCGGTGCAGGCATTCAGGGTGAGGCACCAGAGGGAGAGGCACCAGAGGATGAGGATGAGGAGCCTATGGATCATCCTACTGCACCCTCAGAGGCTGGACCATCGTCATCCGCTCCTCCGACAGATACGGATGACTTCTGGAGCAGGATGACAGAGCTCATGACAGCTCAGGCGAGGACTATTACTGACGGGCTCACGAGCCGATTGGACGCCCGGTTGGATGTCATGTCTGCTGAGATCAGTGATCTGAGGCAGCAGATAGGAGCACTCCGGAGAGAGAGAGAGAGACACATGGACCATCTGTGCCACAGGCTGCTGAGTCAGAGATATCGGCACAGAGTCATCCCGCTCGTCGTGCTCCACGCCAGACACAGTCTCACCAGGCTCGACCTCCCCTCGCCACGTATGCTAGGAGGATGAGGACTAGATCCCAGCCATTAGATTCCCCCTAGGCTGATCTTAGCGTCTATGTTTAGAGCCTAGGCTAGATATCTAGTTCTCACATGTATCTTGCTTTTCTCCTATGTATCTTGTTTTTATCTTATGTATCTTTAAATCTTGATTAAGGAACATTGTATCTGTCTTTGTTTTTAACATGAATGTATGAAAATGTTCCTATTTTGATCAATGAAGTTTGAAGTTTATTATTTATTGCATCTTTTCCCATATATATATTTTTGATGATAACAAAAAGGGGGAGAAGAAAAGGAAGAGTATTTAAGAAAAGAAAGAGTATTTAAGAAAAGAAAGAGTATTAAGAAAAGAAAGAGTATTCAATTGAAGTAAAGATATATAACAAAAAGGGGAGAAATAAAGATAAAAGTTATGTAAAGAAAAGAGAAATAAATGGGCAAACAAATTGAAAATCATATAAGAAAGCTTATACATCTAAGGGGGAGCAATTTGCAACAATGAAATTGACTAAATCAAAAATTTCCATCAAAGTTCAGAATTTGGCACATATAAATTCAGAATTTGGCACGCACCTCTCGCACCCCGATACATAACCTGAAACTCAGAGTTTATCTCAAATTTTTGAAGTTTCATTGCTAATGAATTATAAATGAAAGGGGGAGCAATTCAAAAAGTCAAATTGGCAACATTTGAATGATATAGGGGGAGATTTCACAAGTATATATGAAAAGCTGAAATTCAGCAATTTAATCCCTTTTATAAACTGATTTTAAAGACAAGTATCAATAGACTTATACTCTTTATTTTGTAATCATCAAAAAGGGGGAGATTGAGGATGATAGTGTTATTTTGATGATTAACAAGCAATTATCTAGAGTATGCTATAAGTTAAGTTGATACTTCATTTATAAGTTCATTACTCTCAGTATATTTGGTTAATTGAAAATAGATACATGACCTTGTTCATTTGAATGAATCTAACCTTGAGAGTGCAGCAAAGTGTGAATTGAGTCGACCCAAAGGTTGATTGGGTCGACCCCGGCACATAAGAAATCATTTGGCACACTCCTGCAAAAATGGCACAAATGAACAGTGAGTTGGGTCGACCCAAGGTAAGCATGAGTCGACCCAACCTTGAAGAACCTCAAAAACACAACTGAAGAATGCTCTCTGGATTTACTGAGAGGGTCGACCCAAACAGTGGTTGAGTCGACCCAAGCTTGAGTCGACCCAAACCCTGAGAGGGTCGACCCAAAGGCAAGACAGAAAGACAGACAGAAAATGGTTCTCTGGAATTACTGAGAGGGTCGACCCAAGAAGAAGTTGAGTCGACCCAAGTGGACTTTGAGTCGACCCAAAGAATGGTTGGGTCGACCCATGGGAAGGAAGGCTGAAATTGAAGTTTCTGTGGTTTCTGAGAGGGTCGACCCAAGGAATGTTTGAGTCGACCCAAGGCAAAGTTGGGTCGACCCAAGGACAGGTTGAGCCGACCCAAACACGGGCTGAACAGTAACGGCTAGTTCTGCAACTGTACTTTTTGTCTTTCCCAAGGTGAGTAACGGCTAGTTTTTCAAATCTAACCATTGGGACTTGTCCTAAGAAGGTGGGAAGCTATTTAAAGGGGCACTATTCATCAGAGAGAACAACTTTTGAGTGGAATATCAAAGAGTACCCAAGAATACAAAAGTGCCCTAATCTTCTTCATCAAGAGCTTCATTCAAGAATCAAAGAAAGGGATTGAGCAGATTCAAAGAGGCATCAAGAGCTCCATCCCCCCTTAAAGAGTGAAGCATCCTTGACAAAGAAGAGCAAAGCGACTTCAAAGCGATAAATACTTTCTAACTCTTCCTTGTAGCTTATATTGTTTCATATGCTCATTTAGGAGTTTGAATCTTTCCTTTTGTTATTAAACACTTTGTAAAGGTTCGTTGGTGAGCCCGCAAAACCAACAAAGGTTTTTGGTGAACCCGGAAAACCAAAGTGTATAGGTTCGTTGGTGAGCCCGTAAAACCAAAAAAGGTTTTTGGTGAACCCGGAAAACCAAAGTGTATAGGTTCGTTGGTGAGCCCGTAAAACCAACAAAGGTTTTTGGATTGTGAGCCCGGAAAACAATCCAACTGTAATCCGCGAGATTATAGTGAATTCCCAAGGGGACGCTTGGGGAGTGGATGTAGGTGCTAAGGAGAGCACCGAACCACTATATATTGTTATGTTTGTGTTGTGCTTGTGTTTTCATTTACTCTTGCATCATCTTCTACTCTTGCGTTAGTTTAACTCACTCAAATAGCTTAAGAAAGCATCCACCGCACTTAATTAAGAAAACGTTTAAAGCACCAAAATTTAGAAGAAACCAATTCACCCCCCCCCCTCTTGGCTTGTCACCTTGGGCAACATTATCTAACTACAAATGATTCATGAAACAACGTTCATGCGATGAACGTCGATCCCGCTTATGCCGATTCCGCTGCCATCAGAATTTTTTTGAAATATCAGCGGCATGGGCGGGTTCCCAACATTCTCCTCCTCGATCTGATCGAAGAGCCTTAAGGGATTTTCCGGTTTGTTTTTCTACTTCATTTTTGAACTCTTTGAATTTTTCAAAAGATTCAGATTTGTGTCTCATAAGATACACATACCCATACCATGAATAATCATCGGTAAAGGTAATAAAGTACGAATAACAACCTCTGGCTTGCACATCGAATGGGCCACACATATCTGTGTGTACCAGGGTAAGTATTTCAGTGGTCTTCTCCCCATGTCCTACAAAGGGCAATCTAGCCATTTTTTCTTGAAGACAGGACTCGCAAACTGGATATGACTCAGAAGTCAATGAGCCGAGAGGCCCATCTTTATCCATTTTGTTCATTCAGTCCTCTCCAATATGGCCAAGCCTGAGGTGCCACAAATACTTTTGGTTTATCTCATTTCTGGATCTCTTGGATCCTTTGGCACTCACTTCTTGTTCATACACATTTACAGATACATCCATATGCAAATGATAGAGACTGTCAATCATAAAACCACGTGCGACTACTTTATTTCTGAAATAAATAGAACAGCAGTCTTTGTCAAATATAAAAACATGACCTTCCTATGCTAGACATGAAACAGAAATCAAATTTCTGCTAGCAACAGATATATAATAACAGTCTCTAAGTAATAAACTAAAACCAGACGGTAGTCGCAGAGAGTAGGTGCCCATAGCCACGACAGCAACTTTTGCCCCGTTGCCAACCCGAAGGGTTACCGCACCTTCCGCCAGCCTTCTACTTTTCTTTAGACCCTGCATAGTAGTGCACAAGTGAGCACTAGAACCAGAATCTATAACCCAACTCGAAGTAAAGGAAACCGTAAGGTTAGTTTCAATCACGAGCAAGTCTAACATACCTTCTGAAGGTGTGTCTGCCTTATTGTTTTTCAGGCTCTCGAGGTATGAAGGGCAGTTCCTCTTCCAGTGGCCATCGACATTGCAGTGGAAATATTTTCTTTTGTCATTAGCCTTTTTCTTTTGAACTTCCTTCTTTGGCTTCTTGTCTTTCTTCTACTTCTTTGCAGGCTTCTTTTTCTTCCAAGTAGACTTTCTCTTGGAACTAGAAGTCAACTCAGCAGGAAGGACATTGCCCCTTGAACCTTTCAAGGCTCCCTCAGCAGTTACCAACATGTTTAACAGTTCAGTCTTAGTGCATTCAATCTTATTCATGTGGTAGTTTACTATAAACTGTCCAAATGAATCAGGAAGGAATTGCAGGATCAGATCTACTTGCAATTCCATGTGCATGTTCATACCGAACTTCTCAAGCTCTTCTAAGTCCTTGATCATAGTCAGACCGTAATCATGGATAGACTGTCCTTCGCGCATCTTTGCCTTGAAGAGTTTCTTGGATACTTCAAAACGAGCTGTGCGACTCTACTCACCATACAACTCTTGCAGGTGTGCCAATATATCCCTAGCAGTCTTCATATTCTCATGCTGGCATTGGAGTTCATTGGACATGGATGCCATGATGTAGCACTTGACCTTAATGTCATCGTCTGTCCACTTTTCATGCGTCGCACGCTGATCAGCGATCAGACGTGCTGGTAATGGGGGGATATCATTGTCGAGCACATAACCTATTTTCTTGCAACTCATAATAATTTTGAGATTTCTAAGCCAGTCTCTTTTATTGATACCGGTCAGTCGGTTGGTCTCAAGAATACGGGTCAAAGGGTTTGAGGCTGATATTGTGATCTGCAGAGAGTAAAGATTCTAGTTAGATTTTTTTACTTGATCCTAATTTATTCTAGGATCTTTTAGAACAAATGTACCTCCCACTATTTTCTCGAATTTCTCACACTCCCCTAGAGTTGGGCATTGGGCCGGGCCGCCCATGGCCCGGCACGGCCCGGCACGAAGCGGGCCGTGCCTGGCACGGCCCGCTTGCTACAGCACCGGGCCGTGCCAGGCACGGCCCATTCAAGGGGGCCGGGCTGGGTCACACTTTTCTGGCCCGGGGCCGAGCCCGGCATGGCTTATTAGGGCCTGGGCTGGCACGGCCCGCGGGCCAGCCCGGCACGGCCCATAAGGGCCTGGGCCGGGCACGGCCCGCGAGCCAGCCTGGAACGGCCCATAAGGGCCTGAACCGGGCCTGGGCCGGGCCAGGCACGGCCCGTCTCCCTTAAAATAAATGCTTCATAAATTTTTTTTAATAAATTAATAAATATTGAAAACTAAGGATTTATTAATATAAAGCCATCTTAATGGTGGGGGGTTTGGCATAGACCCCTACCAGTTTATTTATTTAAATCAAAATGGTACATGAAGGGAGGTTTGGACCTTGATCTGACCTCCAGAATACAATAAGAAAGGAGAAAAAATAGAGATGACTCACTTTAACAATTAAAAAAATAAAAATGTACAATTATAAAAAATTAAGAAATCTTACTAATCATCAGTGATTCAGTATTCACTATTCAGTAGTGTGTTGCCCAAGGTGACAAACCAAGAGGGGGGGGTGAATTGGTTTCTCTTAATTTTAACTATCTTACTTATGTCAATTGATGAGTTAGTGGAATTAAACAAAGCACAATACAAACAACAAGAAGTATAGTGGTTCGGTGCTCTCCTAAGCACCTACGTCCACTCCCCAAGCGACACCTTGGGAATTCACTATAATCCCGCGGATTACAGTTGGATTATTTTCCGGGCTCACAATCCAAAAACCTTTACACTTTGGTTTTCCGGGTTCACCAAAAACCTATGTTGGTTTTACGGGCTCACCAACGAACCTATGTTGGTTTTTCGGGCTCACCAACGAACCTTTACAATTGGTTTTACGGGTTCACTAATCAACCTACACCGTTGGTTTTGCGGGCTTACCAACTAACCTTTACAAGGAGTTTAATAAACGAAGTAAGAAGATTTAAGCTCCTAGATGAGCAAATATAACAATATAATCTACAAAGAAGAGTTTAGAGAATAGTTATCGCTTGATATGACTTCTCTCTTCTTTGTCAAGGATGCTTCACTCTTCAAGGGTGGATGGAGCTCTTAATGACTCTTGGAATCTGCTCAACCACTTTCTTTTGACTCTTGAATGAAGCACTTGAATGAAGAAGATTAGGGCACTTTGTCTTTCTTGTGTACTCTTTGATATTTTGCAAAAGGATGTTTTCTCTGATGAATAGTGCCACTTTAAATAGTTTCCTTCATCCATTGGACAAGCCCCAATGGTTAGTGTTGCCCAGAGATGGTCACCCAAGAGGGGGGTGAATTGGGTGTTTTAAAACTTTTCGCCTAATTAAAAATAAAACACACAAATATATGCACTAAAGTAAAGAAGGAGGAATGAGAAAGGTCAATCGCAAACACAAGGTTTTATAGTGGTTCGGAGCTTCCACTGCTCCTACATCCACTCCCCAAATCACCTTTGGGAATTTCCACTATAATCCAAGATTACAGTACGGTAGTTTTGCGAGTTCACTACCTAACTCGTTGTTTTACACCGGGCTCACAATAAACCCTAACACCCCAATTTCACTTAGGCTTGGGACGCCTTTCCCTTGTTCCAAGTCCCTTGACTGGAACAAGCACCACAATGAAAGAGTTTACACAGAAAAGAAAAGCTCTAGAAAAGCAAATATGGCAATGATGAACAATAGAAC
Organism: Phoenix dactylifera; assembly: GCF_009389715.1. Taxonomy (NCBI): domain Eukaryota; kingdom Viridiplantae; phylum Streptophyta; class Magnoliopsida; order Arecales; family Arecaceae; genus Phoenix; species Phoenix dactylifera. The sequence goes on along the minus strand of NW_024068433.1, from coordinate 6,636 downwards.
CCGGAAGAATCCTTTTGCCGTTGGAAGCATGGGAAATGGTGATTCTTCCAATGTGGATCGCGTAGATTTGAGTGTGAGCTTTGAATGCACGAGCGGAAGAGAGTGGTTGAGCTTGAAATCACTTGGGAAGCTTGAAAGCACTTGATTTCTTCACTTGAATGCACTCACTCCCTTGAACTTCTCTCTCTTGCTTCTCTCTTAAATGATCTAGCTTTTGGGTTGGTGAAAAGTTGTTTTGAAGCACTTAAGAGTTCCCTTTTATAGCCCAAAAAGCAAATATAGCCGTTAGAGATAAAGTAAAAGAGATTTAAAATTCAAACCAAACCTGTAAAAGTTGTCAGTCGCGTCCCAGGCGTTTCGGGGACGTCTCCGCTTCAACGAGAGACGTCTCGGCTACAAGATTTTACTTTTTACGTTGTCTGGGGTCGACTCGGCACTTTACGGGGACGACTCTGCTTGTTTGCACTTTTTGAATGGGGACGACTCCGCTGTCTCGGGGTCGACTCCGCTTCTTTATCTCCGAAAAATATGTCCTCTGGGAATTCCCTGAGAGAGCCGACTCCGCTCTTTCAGGGGACGTCTCCGCTGCCTTATCACCGAAAAAATCATTCTCTGGAAAATCCTGAGAGAGCCGTCTCCGCTATCTTGGGGACGACTCGGGAAGTCTCCTTTTTACTTGTGGGGACGACTCTGCTTGCGGTGGGGACGTCTCGCGCATATCTCTTGAAAACTGCCTTTCTGCCGCCACTGAGAGAGTCGACTCCGCTACTGAGAGAGTCGACTCCGCTATCGTGGGGACGACTCGGCAGGTGCCGGGGACGTCTCCAAGTGTGCCAGTTCTTCCTGTTTGTGCCAGAGACGTCTCTGAGACTATCAGGAGACGTCTCGGCTGTCCCTGAACTTTTTCTTTCATCTCAAAAAATTCTTCAATAAATTCATAAAAATTATGGAAACTTGCCTAGACATTTCTTAACAATATTCTTAATAAAACACATGAATTTCTCAATTAAATTGTTAAGATAAATGGAATTATACTCTAGTATTTTGTATTCATCAAAATCCATTAGGGGGTCAACAATCTCCCCCTTTTTGATGATGACAAAACACTGAGTATATGCAAAATTTGAAATTTAAACATATACACAGTATTTGCTCAGATGTACAGGTATAAAGATAATTGAAAGCTAAGTTCTTTTTGACTCCCCCTTTCTTTTCCAGAAGGGCAATTATCTTAAAGCCAATATTCTTCAATTTTATCTCTTCCAATTCAACTTTTAAGCATGAATTTTGTATTTTGCATTCCAATGTATCCATATTGGTTCTACTCCCCTTATCCATATTGGTTCTATGGTTCTACTCCCTCTTTTTGTCATCAAACAATGAAGGGGACAAATTATCTGTAGGTGCTTAAAGCATACTTCCTAGTAAGATTCAGCATATTTCCATGAACGACTCAAGAATATTCAAGTTGTGCTCCCCCTGTCCAAGTCATTTCTATTAATGAATTCAGTCATTCATATCACTCCCCCTTTGTTTTGGAATTCATTTCAGACTCATCTTTTTGTTTAGTATAGTTATCACAAGATGTGCTCCCTCTGTTTTATATGCATTGTTTCTTTGTATCAAATTTGAACACTCAAGGTATGTGATAAGATTTTTATGGCACATCACAAACTCACATACACAATCACATACACAGAGTTAGAAATGTACACAGGGTTTCAAAAGAGATTGTATGTCATTCATATGTCATTGTAAACCTTTGAAGTCAGTACATAGTCAAAAGAAGAAATCATTACAAGTATTGATTTCTAATACAAAAAGTGTTTCAAAATAGCCTAGGATTTACAAAAAGAAGATTCCTAGATGTTTACAAAGCGTCCCTTATCGGCGACGTTGCTCATAAATCCTACAAGCTGCATCTATAAAAGCATTGATTGAATCCATTAGGTTCTTAAATTGATCTCCCTGTGACTTGTCCTGCCACAAGTGCATCAAATTCTTCAGTTGCCATTTCAATCCTCCCTCTAAGTTGGGCAACTAAAGTGCCCACATTGCCTCCTGGGCTTGTCAACTCTTTGAGGCTCTTGGAAATGGTCTTCAAGCTGTCCTTGAGCTCTATTGATCTGAATTTTTGGGAGGCATCCACACCAATTATTTTATGTGTTGTGGCTTCAATTTGACTTCTAATGTCCTTCAGCTCTTGTAGAAGCACTTCATGTGAAGCTCTAAAGGGGGCCAACTCTGTAGAGATCATGGATCTCATCTCCTCCCTCATTTGTTGGCAAATGGCAGATGCTAGGGTGCGCATCTGATCTTCTGAAAGAAAGGAGGGCCCGCTAACTGGAGGAGGTGGTGGCATGGATGTGGAAGGTCCAGCTGAGCTGGAGGGTATATCAGGGATATCCAAGTGGCTAGGTGGAGGAGAGTGATGGTCAGACTCATGATGTGGGTTCTCGGGCTCTAGGATTTGGGCTTTTCTCTTTGGTACCTTCACCCACGACCCATCTATCTTATGAAATTCCATTCTTCTCATTGTGCCCTCATTATAATAGTCGGTGTTTCTCAAGGGCTTTGCAGGTTCATTTGTTGGAATGGGAACTTTGAAGTGTTTGAAAACTAAGGTAAAGATCATGCCGTAGGGTAAACTAAACCTAGAATACCTATGACATAGGGCAATGTAGTTTAGCATAAGTCTAGGGAGGTTTAGGGGTATCCCTAGTAGGATATGGTGCATTATAACTAAATCTCGCTCCGAAACAAAATCGAAGCGACCGGTTTTGGGAAATAGGACCCGGTTGACAATACTTAAAAGAAGTCTCATCTCTGCATTTAGGGTCCTGGGAATTGACAACATCAAGAGGGCCGCAGTCCTCTCTTCCTAAAAGTAGATTTAGGGCTGATTCCCTTTGGGAATGTGAGGTTGGAGCCTCACCGTTCTTAGGGATTTGTAAGACAGTGGATAGGACATCTTCATTGACTTCTACTAATGTCCCCCGGACATATGCAGTGTACCCTTGGTCCCCTAAGGCCATATTGCTAAAAAGTTCTCTAACTAGGGCCGGGGTAGGTCGAGGTATTTAGGGTACAAAGGTGCTCCCACCCTTGGGCTCGGAGTCTCTCTCCAATAGAGAACCCCTCATGATCTAAAAATGAGAAATCTATGTACCTTCCGGTCGTGACTGTGCGATTTGCACAGGAAATAGTCGTGGTTGGCGGAGCAACCGGAGGAGACGGCGGGGAATGTTCTTCCCTCCCTTCCTCATCGTCGGCCGCTGCCCTAGGTCGCCTTCCACGGGTTGTCCTAGCTCTTTTGGGTGCCATGATTGGAAATCCTAAGAAAAAGTGGAGAAGGAGGCTAGGGTTTGTGATGGAGAACAAATGGAGGCTAGGGTTTTCGTTTTTGGTCGGGGATGAGAGAAGATAGCTCGGGTCGGCTCGAGCTGTTTCACTTATTTTAAAAACCCTAGTTCGGTCCCCGAGACGTCTCCGCGACTAAGGCGAGACGTTCTCGCCTGGGGGACGTCTCTGCGGACTTGCCAGAGACGTCTCCGGCACTGAAAAATTTCAGACTGAATTTTATCTTTTCCCAAATTTTTATTTAATCGCCCTAAACAACATGATTTCTTTTGATAAACACAGAGTGAATTTGTTTGTGATCCTCCCCATTAATAATACCACCCTATAATAATTTGGTTATGATTTTTGAATTATTAATATTGAAATGAGGAATGTTTGACCAAAATTTCGAAATACCTATGATATAGGCTCTTGAAAATATCTCTATGAAGAGTCCAAGGGAGGGTAACCATCCTCCGAAAAGTCAAACAGTTCGTCATTTAGATTTAGATAGATTCATGCTTTCACTTATATTGACCTTGAGATGGATTACTAGTTTGAGTAGCAAAGCAATGCAATACAAATTCAATTCATTTGCTAGGATCATACAAGCTTAAAGCATTCCTCAAGAAATTGAATCTATCTTTACAAAGGGGGCTTTGCAAAGATATCAGCCAATTGATTTTCAGTACATACATATTCAATCATCACATCATTTTTCAGCACATGATCCCCTAATAAAGTGATGCCTAATCTCTATATGCTTTGACTTAGAGTGTTGGACAGAATTTTTTGTTAAATTAATTGCACTTGTATTATCACATTTAATTGGTATATTATCCATTTTGATACCGAAATCTTCAAGTTGTTGCTTAATCCAAAGAACTTGGGCACAACAGCTTCCAGCTGCAATGTACTCAGCCTCAGCTGTGGACAAGGCAACTGAATTTTGTTTCTTGCTAAACCAAGAAACCAAATTGGCACCCAAGAATTGACATGTGCCACTTGTGCTTTTTCTGTCGAGTTTGCACCCGGCAAAATCAGCATCGGAAGAAACAATTAAATTTATGTCAGATTGTTTAGAATACCATAAGCCTACATTAGATGTCCCTACTAGATATCTAAAAATTCTCTTAATAGCTTGCAAGTGTGATTCCTTAGGACATGCTTGGTATCTAGCACACATACAAACACTGAATAATATATCTGGTCTACTAGCAGTAAGGTAAAGTAGAGAGCCTATCATACCTCTGTACAATTTGCAGTCTATACTTTATCTTTTTCATCTTTGTCAAGCTTGCAACTTGAGCCCATGGGTGTGCTGATTTCCTTTGCATCCTTCATCTGAATTTTTCCAACATTTCCTTGATGTATTTGGACTGACTGATGAAGATGCCCTCCTCTGATTGTTTTATTTGTAGCCCCAAGGAAGAAGTTGAGCTCACCCATCATGCTCATTTCAAATTCTCCCTGCATAAGCTTGGCAAACTCTTGACAAAGACTATCATTAGTAGTACCAAAAATTATATCATCCACATAAATTTGTACAAGCAATAAGTCATTTCCTTTTCTTTTAATAAAGAGGGTTTTGTCTACATTTCCTCTCTTAAATTTGTTTTCAATTAGGAAATTACTTAATCTTTCATACCATGCCCTAGGGGCTTGCTTAAGGCCATACAATGCTTTATGCAATTTATACACATAATCTGGATGTAAGTGATTTTCAAAACCTGGAGGTTGTCCTACATAAACTTCCTCCATTATATAGCCGTTTAAAAATGCACTTTTTACATCCATTTGATAGAGTTTAAAATCCATGAAGCATGCATATGCCAAAAGTAATCTAATAGCTTCTAATCTAGCAACAGGAGCAAAAGTTTCATCAAAGTCTATTCCTTCCTCCTGATTATATCCTTTGGCCACTAGCCTGGCTTTGTTTCTTATTACTATCCCATCTTCATCTAGTTTATTTCTATATACCCATTTGGTGGCCTATAATTGAAACATTAGGGGTCTTTTCATTAGAGTCCAAACTTTATTTCTTTCAAATTGATTTAATTCCTCCTTGCATAGCATTCATCCAATTATCATCTTTTTTCAGCTTCTTCTAGTGATTTAGGCTCTATTTGTGAAACGAAAGCAAGATAATTACTAGTATTTCTTAGAGAGGATCTAGTTCTTATACCTTGTGAAGGATCACCAAGGATTAGATCCTTTGGATGGACCATGTGGCATACCTCCATTCCTTAGGAAGATCTTGAATTCTTGATGGAGGTTGATCTTCTTCACCTTGCTGATTTGTATCTTCTTTGATCTCATCCTCATGTTGTTTGTCTTGTATGGAGAATTCCTTCATTCGGTCTTAAGTATACCTGCATCACCATCTTCTTCTTTTCTAGAAGAATCTCCATTAGCTTCATCAAAAACAACATGAATGGATTCTTCAACAACAGAGTTCTCTTGTTGAAGACGCCTGTATGCTCTACTAGATGAGGAATAACCTAAGAAGATCCCCTCATCTGATTTAGCACTAAATTTACTTAGATTGTCCTTTCCATTATTTTAAAAACAAAGCATCGACAACCGAAAACATGAAAATAGCCTTATATTTGGTTTCTTACCTTTTATTAACTCATAAGGTGTTTCTTCAAGATGGATCTAAACTAATGCACGGTTCAAAATGTGACATGCAAGTATTTATTGCTTCAGCCACAGAAATATTTTGGTAGATCCGATTCGCACAACATGGTACGAGCCATATCTGCTAGTCGTGCGATTCTTCCTCTCTACCACCCCATTTTGTTGGGGTGTTCTAGGTGCCGAGAAATTGGTGATTGATACCATTTTTGTCACAAAACTTTTCAAAAGTGCTGATTTTCAAACTCGGTAACGCATGATCACTCCTAATTGCTTTAATTTAAGATTGAGTTCATTCGAAAACTCTATTATGAAATTTGATAAAAGCGGGAAAGGACTCATCTTTATGTGCAAGAAATGAAACCCATGGTAAAACGTGAAAAATCATCAATAATTACAAGACCAAATTTCTTACCCCCTAGACTAGCAGTTCTAGTGGGGTCCAAACAAGTCTATGTGAATTAGTTCCAAGGGTTTTGTTGTTGAGACTATGTTCTTAGACTTGAAAGAATTTCTTGTTTGTTTTCCTAATTGACATGCAGCACAAATTTTATTCTTTTCAAAGTCTATTTTTGGTAGTCCTTTAACTAGATCCTTTGTAATTAATTTAGAGATTAAATCCATGCTAGCATGCCCTACCTACGATGCCATAACCAACTA